>NC_000070.6:30940000-31045000 GCF_000001635.26 Mus musculus
TATTCTCACTGTGCTTTTAAGTTAATTTGGCTAAGGATTTGCCAGTCTCAGTGATTTTCTCAAAGAATCAACTCTTTTCAATGCTCATTTTTTTAGAAGAATTTTAATCTAGCAACATGGCTGATCTAACAAGAGATTGCATCCTAAAGTATGATCCAGCTGGAATGCAAATATGCCACATTTAATCCCTCTGGTTGGAATACAGACAAGCCTTTGGTCCCTCTAGTTAGAATTTAGACACATTTTTAGTTCACACCTAAAATCCTAGACAATGACAACTAATTGAGCTGCAGACAAAGTGACAAATCAGAGAATGGGTTGACAGAAGGAGTAAGAGATAGAATATGCCCAACTCTCAAGAGAGCCAACAGGTAAGTAAGGCTACTTAAGAGCAGTTCAGGGAGAGAAGGTGGAATTCAGTAGTATGTGGTTAAGCACAGTTCAGGTTAATTCTGTTTTGCCATTTTACTTCAGTGCAAATCATAAGAGTGCAGTTCAGGGGAAGTCTTTGTAAGAAAAACAATCCAGTCAGAAGCTGAGAGAGACCAATTTGTATCAGGTAACCTGAGGAGGAGTTTGTATCAGAACAGCTGAATTGAACCAGCTAGCCAGAGTTCAGAAAAAGCTAGAAAGAGGGACTTTATTCATCAGCATGTCTCAGAGGTTGAACATTCCAGACTTAGGTTAGCAGACAGAGGCTGGAAGATGAAGCCTTTAAAGACTGGATTTTACAGTCCTTACAGATGTTTAGATTTTATTGTGGCTAAAAGCCTCTAGACCTAGGTCTAGACATAGTAACATTCTGGGCTTGGCTAAAGCGCTGTATTCATAAAGTGTGGGTAGAACTCTTGTCTCATCCCATGGTCTGAGAAAATAAAAGTGACATTTACATTTATTATTTTTTGTTTGATTCTATTTTATTGATGTCAGCCCTCATCATTTAGCATTTCTTGGCATGTATTTCTTTTGAATATGATTCTTCTTTTTATTCTAGAGCTGCTATATATGCTCTTAAATTTCTAGCTTGGTTTCTTTTGTTTTGATTTGATTTTAATGTCTGCACTTAATGTTATGAACTTGACTATATCAACAACCTGCCATGTGTCATATAGGATATGTTGTATATTTATTTTCATTCAATTTTAGAAACTCCTCTCTCTCTCTCTCTCTCTCTCTCTCTCTCTCTCTCTCTCTCTCTCTCTCTCTCTCTCTCTCTCCCTCTCTCTCCCTCTCTTTGTTTTGGTTTCTTCTTTCTTAATTTCTGTCTTGGTTTATTTTACTTCACTAAGAGAGATGTTCAGTTTGTAAGTTTTCTGTTGTTTGCATTGTTGTTGATATCCAGATTTAATCTATGGTGTTCAGATAGGATACAGGTGGTTTTGTTGTTGTTGTGTGTGGTGAGACATGTTTAATTTCTGAGTATGTGGTCAATTTTGAAGCAAGCTCCATGAAGTGATAAGAATAAACTATATTTTTTGTTTGTGTAGAATATTCTGTTATCTGTTAGGTTCATTTGGTTTATAATTTATGTTAGCTCCCCCATTTCTCTGGTTTTTGTTGTTGTTGTTGTTGTTGTTGTTGTTGTTGTTGTTGTCTAGATGACCTGTCTATTCCCTAGAGTAGGATAATGACATCTACTATCACTATGTAGGGTCAGTATGTGATTTAAGCTGTAACATTTATAAACTTAGGTACTCTTGTGTTCAGTGCATGTTAAGAATTTCAGTGTTTAGTTGGTGACTTTCTTTTCTTTGATGGGTATTTAATGGCATTTCCTATCTCTTTTGATAATTTTTGTTTTGAAATCTGATTTTTAAGTTATTAAAAAGATATTGCAGTTTGTTTCTTAGTTCCATTTGCTTGAATTAGCTTTTTTCCATTTCTTACCATCAGGTAATGTCCACCATTGATGCTAGGTCATGTTTCTGAGATGAAATAGAAAGTGGATCCTGATTTCACATCTATGGTGTAAGCCTAGTTATTTTATTACGGAATTATTGAGGCCATTTATGTTGAGATATATCAGTGAGTAGTTCCCTTTACTTTGTTGTTGATGGTGATAGTAGTCATGGTGGTAGTGGTGGTGGTGGTGGTAGTAGTGATGGTGGTAGTGGTGTGTGTCTGTGTGTCCGTATGTCTGTGGATGCTATGTGTATGTCTATGTGCTTCATTCTTTTGTCTTTGCTGGCCAGAGATGTTTTATTCCCTGTGTTTTCTTGGGTGAAAATTAATTTCTTTGGGTTGTACTTTTCCTTCTAACACCTTCTGTGGGGCTATATCTATAAATAGATATTGCTTAAATTTGGTTATATTATGGAATGACTGCATCTATGGTGATTGAAATTGTTGTTGGACATAGTCTGGGCTGGCATTAGTTGTCTCTCAGAATTGGAAGCACATCTGTACAGACCCTTCTGGTTTTTACAGTCTCCACTGAGAAGTCAAGTTCAATTGGTCTTTCTTTATATGTTGCTTGGTCCTTTTCCTTCGCAACTTTTAATGTTCTTTCTTTCTTCTTTATGCTTAGTATTTTAATTATATGTGGCAAGGAGACTTTCTGTTCTTAAGCAGTCTATTTGGTGTCCTCTATGTTTTTAAAAAAAAAAAAAAATATATATATATATATATATATATATATATATATATATATATATTTAATGGCATCTCCCTTACTGGTTAGGATTCTTTTCTATTGTGTTGAAAATATTTTCTGTGCCATTGACCTGTCCTTCCTCTCCTTTCTCTATTTCTATTGTTCTTAGAAATGATCTTGTTCTAGATATCCTGTAAACTTTGTTCTAGTAGGATTTTGTTTTGTTTTGTTTTGGTCTGTTTTGGTTTGTTTTTTGTTTATTTGTTTTTGTTTTTGTTTTTGTTTTTTTGGTTTAGCATTGTTTAACATTTTCTTTGATAGATATGTCCATTTCTTCAATAATGTCTCCAATGCCTAACATTCTCCTTCACATCTTCTATGTTCTGTTGGTGATGCTTGACTCTGTGGTTCCTATACAAGTTCTAAATTTTTCATTTCCAAATTTCTTCTAGAATAGCTATTTTTACCTGGAATTTGTGCTGTACCAGGCTGACCTTGAACTCAGAGATTTGTTTGCCTTGCTCTCCTAGGATTAAAGAAAAATAACACCATGTCAGGAGCTAAGAATTTTATTATAGATTTTAATCAAGTTGATTAGCCATAACAACCTATTATTTGTCAATTTAATACTTAATTGTATCTTCTTATAGTCAAATTAAATAATGACCAGGTCATAATAATATAACTATCGACTCTTGCACTGCCAAGACACAAATGATAAGTTTAGTGGGATGGGATGTTGCCCCAAAGTCACCACTCCCTTAATCTGTTATCAACTTGAACACAGGATTCAGATTCCTCAGTGTCTATGCCTTGCATATTCCTATTACAATGGCCAACTAATGACCACTTAAAGCATTCCATGGCTTTCCAAATCCAAATTCTTCAAAAATCCATATTCCTCCAAACAAAAACATAATCAAGCCTATCAGAGTGATACCCAATACCCAGTACCAACTTCTGTCTTAGTTAGGGTTTCCATTGCAGTGAAGAGATACCATGACCAAGGCAAAAATACTCCAACAAGGCCACACATCTTTATAGTGCCCTGGGTCAAACATACTTAAACCACCACACTAGATGACTAAAAACAGCATGCTACCTATGGTTCATTTTGCTATTTTGGTAATATATCAATTGTACTATATTTAGTCTTTTTTTTAATTAATCACTATGTTTACATTTCAAATGATATCCCCCCTTTCCAGTTACTCCTCCATACCCCACCTCCCATCCCAATATCCCCCTCCCCTTTGCAAAGGGGACCTGGGAGGGAGAGAGGAGGGAGAAGAAAAAAGGGGGGTAAGATGGGGTATTAGAAGGAACAGGAGAGAAGTACAGAGGGTCAAGAGATAAAATAACATTATGTATTTTCTTTAATTTTGGACATAGTGTGACTGCAAGCTGCTTTCTCCAAGACTGTGAAATTAAATATACTGGGGGTCCCAAGGCCAACTGGACAAATACAATAGTCTGCCCATGTCCATCCTCAGTTTGCAGAGGGTCCTGATAAAGGTGGGAAAGGGAACAGAACTGATTCAATAATGACTCAGAATTAGTAGATGCAAGCTGTTAGTTCAGGTACTCTCTCTGCTCCCTGATGATCCTCAGTATTCTTCATTCTTCAACTTCAGCTTAGTAATCAGAGAGATCCTAAGCACAATCTTTTATTTACTAAAGCAGCATCATCAAGGCTTTGATCATTGTTAATAATTATCAAGAATTCTTAGATTTACATAAATTTTCTTTCATAATTATTCTCATATAAAAACAGAAAGATAACAGGCTACCAAAGTTAAAATGATTACTTACAACTTTTTGAATTTATGTAAGTAAAATGGATAGCTTTCTCTAATATCATTTCAGGGATTATCTCCAATTCTTCAATCAGCTACACAAATAGAGCACTAACTTTTTATATGCTTCCACATCTTTTAATTCTCTAATCTTCATTTCCTTATCCTAGCAATTCCATAGCCTCATGGAACTTATTCCAAAATTATATATAATTTCCTATTTTTTCTATCTATACCTTTCCTTCCTGGAACCACTCTTATTCTCTATCCTTGATATCTACAAGTTCGCCCTGGCTGACCAATGCAGCAGTCATTGGACCAGAGGGTACGTGTACTTCCTCATGATTCCAAAATCAAGGCCAAGTTTGGCAATGAACCATTTCCAAAAAAGACCATGTAGGCTTTTATGGCCCTTGTGGTTATATTGTCTAGATCTTTTCACATGACCATAAAGGTCAAGCGGTGGGCCTTTTCCTCATCCTCTACAGCCTCCCCATTTCTCATTTCTGAAAATTGGATATGTTTCATTTACTGTGGTCTGACTAGCTCTGAATAATGGGGAAAGTACATTCCCAGAAAGAAAGATTGAAAGTAGAGTGATAAAGACAGCAGGTCAACTTTGGTGCAACAGCAACCATCAGCACATGTGAGGATCATGGGATCAACAGCAAGGCAATGCTCCAGGGGCAGGAACTATGTCACACCTCCTCTTCTACAGCCATGCTGAAACTAGCCTCTGCTGATTCCATAATTAATAATCTAATGTTTAGAATCCAGCCATCTGGAATAAATATCTCTCATGCTTGGGGAAGTAGTTTTTTCTTTCCCTACAGTTGCAGGGGTGCCACTTCCATGACACATAAAATGTTTTCTTTGACTTCACACTCAGAGGAGAAGGGATGGGTTCTCCACCTAGGCAAATCCTTGTTTTCTTTTCCAAACAATCATGCTGTGTCTGCTGCTCATTTATGAAAATAAAAATTATGCCCTAAAGAATTTTCCCAGGTATAATTACTAAGATTTTACCTATCAGAAATGAAATTTTAAAAACCTCATAAATCAAAACTGTATTGGTAAAATTGAAAGGAAAACTTGATTCGGCCATTCACTGTAAGTATTGCCACATGTTGGCAATAGCAAAATAGAAGCTAAAATTTTGAAACAGTCTCTTAAATCATATTTAATGAACCCTTTACAATTCTGCAATAAAATTCATAGGTAATACTATCACAAGTGTAAAATATTTTGATGTAAATGCAATGTCATGATACCTAAAGAGAAATAAAAGGAAAGTAACTTATAAAGCAATGTATAGTTTATTTAGGAATTATACTATAACATAAAGTGGTGCAGTTGTATAACCACATCTATTATAATCATCTTCAGCAACACAAAAATGCCAAAAGAGCCAATTTGTTCAGAAATGTTATTGGACATCCACTCCATTATTAGAAAAGTGTTGCCAATGTAATCCCTGTTATGTGATAAACAATTCTATAAAGTTCCAAACAAAATAAAATGCAGTCTTCTTTAGAGTGACATAATAGTTACATCCATAAACTTTTATATACATTATCATCATGGAAAAATATTTCATGCTAACATATACAAGTCTGTTATGTTTCAGACTCAGAATATTAAATAGGTTTGAGATTAAAATATCATCTATAGTATTAAAATTTCATGAGAATTAATGCCACCCAGTTTTATATATCCAAAATTTTATCTTTCTTTCATTCCCATAGCAAAACATATCCCTTTCAAATGTTCAAAATGTCCTTTGGATGGAATTATTACCAATTGGTATAACCATATTTGACATTTTCAAAAGGGACTGTATTCCAATACATGAAGATATGTCCTGTACATTGTTGTTTCTCTTCACTCTGCTTATGGACAATGTCATTACTCTCAGAATTCGGTTCTATTCAGCTTAGTTATTTGCTCTATTTCAGAGTCATCTTCCACACTGTTCCTCTGCCAGTTTTACTGCTACTTGAACATCTACTCTGATTACAACTATTAATCTGTACAGGTGTGTTCACTTTCTTACAGTCTTTGGTCTTAAGGTTCATTCTCCAATGGACTACTCATTGCTATTGCCTACCTGAAGCAGTCTGAATTGTAGTACTGAGCTGACTCTTGCTGAGAAACTTGCCCTTGCTCATTCTAAAATCAAACATTCATTAAAACAGTTGTCATTGATTACTTTACGCTCAGGTAAGATCTTCTTGCAGAAACCACCATTGACCTGTGCAACATCAATCAGAGAACTCAGTCTGGAAATTATATGGAAGTATTCTCTCTGGGGATTGACTTTCATTGAATCTGAAGGTGCTACACAAGCTACCAATTCAGAATATGTATTAGTAGTATGTACATGCAGTATTTATGTTCTCTAAAAGGAAGGAAGGAAGGAAGGAAGGAAGGAAGGAAGGAAGGAAGGAAGGAAGGAAGGAAGGAAAAAAGGGAGGGAGGGAGGGAGGGAGGGAGGGAGACTGAGAGAGAAAGAAAGAAAGAAAGAAAGAAAGAAAGAAAGAAAGAAAGAAAGAAAGAAAGGAAGAAAGAAGAAAAGGTTTTAAGGTATAATTTACTCTAACCCTGATAACACCTCTGTTTCTTAGTGGTCTTGAATTCCTTCTCCCTTGCGAACAATTTGGATTATGTTGTGTTGCATAATTAAATATAGGATATTGGTGAACACGACTAACAATAAGTGTCTGCTAAACTATGTATGGTCCCAGAAATAATATCATTGGGCTCCTTCCATTTTGCTGTAATCTCTAAATAGAAGGGCTTAATATCTTATGAATACAATTTTTACAGAGACTCAACATAAATTGAAAGACTCAGTATGTTTATTATCTTACCTAACTAAGAAACATCTGAAAATAAGAAGTCAATACAAAGGCCACACTATTCCATGGATTCATCTATTGAAGGAGTTACTCTATTTGTTTGAATAGGTGTGGCTATGTTGGAGAAAGTGGGTCAACTGGGGGTGGGCTTTGATATTTGGAAAGTCTAAGCCAAGCCCTGTGACAACTTCTTCCTGCTGCTTGTTGATCTGAATATAGAATTCTCAGCTCCTTCTCCAACTCCATATCTGCAGGCTGCCATGAATCCCTCCAGGCATACAGTAGACTAAACCTCAAGCTGTAAGCAAACTCCAATTAAATGTTTTTTTTTTTTATGAGTTGCCAAAGACATAGTATCACTTCTCAGAAATAGAACATTGAGTAAGACAAAGTATATTACATTTTGTATATGCACCACATTTTTATTATCCATTCACCTACTGAAGGATAATAGAATAAAGGATAAACAGTGAAGAAGGAGGGTCCCCCCTTCTTCATACCCTCAGAAGCATTAATTATCAGTTGTTGTTCATTGACCCATTCTGACTAAGATCACGTCATATCGCAGTTATTTTAGGAAATTATCTAGAGCTAGCCCCTGTGCGGGGTGATCTCACTTGCTCAGTCTCTTGGCCCGCCAACTCGCCAGCCCTGCTAGGCCATATGGCTCCTATGAGGCCATCTCTCAGACAGGACTCGAGTTCTTCTTGCTTTCATGCAATGCCCCATGAACCCTTAGTTAGCCATCTCAACACCTAATTACCTGGTAGGAACAAATCTCTTAATGCTTACTTAGCCAATCAGATTTATATGTCAATAATAACACAATTTACAAGAAGCCAATACAATAATTTCAGAGCCAAATGATAATGACAAAGCTTTAACACAATTATTCTAACCTTTTGATAACACCACGCCAGCCTCCATTCTGGTTCTCCCTCTCCTCCTCAGACCTCTCTCTCTCTCTTTCTATCTCATCAACTCCTCGCTTTGCCTCCCTTCTCCTGTCCAATCACAACCTCATTCACACTGCCCTAATGTGATTGGACAGGGAATATCCTGCAACACTCAGTGCTATTTTCATCTGTCTTTTGCTAATTGCTAAGGATGATAATTGACATTTCTTAGCCATTTTTCTTCCTTTCCTTTCCTTTTATTGAGAATTGCCTATTTAGTTCTATGCCCCTCCTTTTAAATGAGGTGTTTTGTTCCCTTCAGTTTACTTTTTTTAAACTTCTTTGTATATTGATACTGGATATGAATCTTCTGTCAGATATATAGCCAACAAAGATCCTCTCCTATTCTGTAGTCTTTTTGTTATTGGATTATTTCCTTAACTGTACAGAAGCTGTTTAGTATTACAGGGTCCCATTTGTCAAGTGCTGATCTTAATTGCCAGGAATGTGGTGTCCTATTCAGAAAGTTCTTTTCCACTTCTCGCTTGTATCATGTAGGGTACCATCTATGATTTCTTCTAACAGCTACGTGTTCAGGTTTCCTAGTCTTTATATTATCATTCTCCCACTCCACAGTTCCTTCTATTTTACTTCCCTGCCTTTTTTTGTCCTGGAACTCACTCTGTAGACCAGGCTGGCCTTAACCTCAGAAATCTGCCTGCCTCTGCCTCCCGAGTGCTGGGATTAAAGGTGTGCGCCACCAGTGCCCACCTCCCTGCACTCTTTAGAGCAGTGATTCCCATGCTTCCTAATGCTACAATCCGATCCTTTGATACAGTGCCTCATGCTTTGGTCCCACCCACCCCTCCCCCAGACATAAAGTTACTTCTATTGCCTCTTCATAACTGTAATTTATTGCTGTTATGAATTGCAGTGTAAGTGTTTTGGGAGAGAGATGTGCAAGAAGAGGCTGAGACCCACAGGTTGAGAACCACGGTTCTACTGAAGGTTTCTGTGCTCCTCCCATGAGGCATACACTTGCTGAGTAAAGAAAATATTGTCTACCACAGTCATGGTACACAGCCTTTGTTCTAAGATTTCAGCTTGTGAATTTTGTTGGGGTTTAGTTGCTGCCTAAACAACTGGCATGTGCAAGAATATTTCTTAATCTATTTCACAGAATTACTACCCAAAGAGAGATCACTGTTTTTGTTATTGTTGTTGTTGTTGTTGTTTTGTTTTTTTAATTTTTCTAAAGAATCCTGGGCTTTTCAGGGCCAGTTCGACAGAAAAGCAGCAGGAAAGCAAAGTATATTTCATTCAAAGCAGGCCAGCAGCTCACAGCTTCCCAGGGCTGCCTGGTTTCCAAGGTCTCTGAGGCAGGCAGCTCTACTGACTGCTTTCCTAGGGCCTCAAGCTTTGCTGGCAATGTTGCAGGAAGACACAGAATGCATTTGAATAACAGACATTCTCATTTCAAAATGTCTTACACAACGTCAGGGGATGCACAATAGGAACAATAGGAATATTGCCATTTACCTTTCTCTGTTGAAGTCTGGGATACAACCTAGAAAATGAGTCCCTTTAGGTGCTAGAGCATCTCAAATGGTGACAGTGATTGTAATTATCAGAATAGTTTATGAAACACCTAATGTGCACAATTAACAATATTAGTTATTTGTTTAATTTCTTAGCTCACCTTGAAAGAAGTCAAATGATATCAGAAGAAGGGTCTTGGTTACATTTAAGTGTCATGCTACTTTCAACAAATTAGAATTTAACATTTTGTAAATGTTAAATCTTAACCTGATAAAATCTACAGTGCTATATTTTAAATTTTGTAAATGTGTCTTAGGGTCAAGTTTCACTTATTTTTAATTTCTTTGGATAAACTTAGGGCATAGCTTGATACTCCTCTGCACTGATTAAACATATCACTGCAAAATGTGTTTCTAGACTCTATCTATTAATGTCAATTTAATGGAAACCTAAGCAACACAATAACTGGGCTTTTTATAGTTAAAATTCCACAGCGCTTTCTAATTCTGACAAGTTAACATGGCTTAGCATAAAGATTTCTATTGCAAATAATTTCTTTAGAAATTGAAGGTGTTTTTGTTTTTCATATATTCTGTCTTAGGGTTTTATTGCTGTGAAGAGACACTATGTCCAAGGTAACTCACACAAAAGAAAAAAAATTCATTGGGGCTGGCTTGCAATTTCAGAGGGTCAGTCCATTATCAACGTGGCAGGAAGCATGGCAGCAAGCAGGCAGACACAAGGCAAGGCAGAGAAGGAACTGAGTGCCTTATATCTTAATCAGAAAGCAGCCAGGAGGAGAGTGTCTTCTGCAGCAGCCAACAGGAAACTGCAATTCCACCTTGGGAGGAGCTTATGCCTAGGACCTCAAATCCTACTCCAGAGTGACACACCAACTCCAACAAGACCATGCCTACTCCAATAAGGCTGCACCTTCTAATTGTGCCATTCCCTGTGGGCAAAACATTCAAACACACACGTCTATAAGGGGCAAACCTATTCAAACTGCCACATATGTGATGCAAGTTGTTTTCATTTTATGTATTTTATTTGGCTCCCTATAATTTATGATTAAAATTATAGTATAATACACAAAAAAGTTAAACATATGTGAGAAGTTATACTTAAAAATAAACCAAACAACAAAAAAATATGGACAGTAATATGGAAACCATGGTCAAAGAACTTAAGATATAGAATGATATTTAATCTTTAAATATGTTCTCTGATCTCTTAAGAGTATAATTATTTAAATATCCAACATCAACATTTTTTTTCATTCATTCTGCAGCTCAATATTGAGCTAAGGCTAAGCAATCCCTGAGCTATATCTCTAACCCTCTTTTTATGGTTTGCTATGAGAAGGTTTCAATAAATTGTCTAGACTGGCCTTGAATTTTAACTGTCATCCAAGCAAGGGTTTTACTAGCCACCTTACTGCCTCAGCTTCCCAAGTAACTGTGATGACAAGCCACACCAACAGACCTGGGTAACTGTTAAGATATTTTGTGGATCTGTCATATTATAACTGTTGAGAGTTAGGACAAAGTCAACTGTTCTTAAAGTCACACTGTTAAGATCATAGGATTCACCAGATTGTATAATTAATGCCACATAATAAAAAAAAAATCTTGTGCCCTAAAGTATGAACTTTGAGACTCATCAAAGATAAAAGGTCTTTTACTCTCTATGTCTCAGATTTTGCAGACTTTATTTAGCTTTAATATTCTGCTTAAGATAAGAAAATATTAACATCAGTTAAAACAATTTTGCTCTCTTAAAGTATATTTTTCCTTTACATCTAACAAGGGTTTCCCCCTTGAAGAGTAAGAGAGTCATATAGAAGGATGTAGGAGTGAGGGGGTGAAAAGAAGAGGAGAAAGAATGGAGATTCTGGAGAAGCAGCAAGCAGATAGATGCACAAACAGAAAATAGAGAAGCAGAGCTAGAGATAGACTGTTTTCATGCTTTGGGAATTTCCTTGAAAAAAAGTAAAATGCAAACAGTATGAAAGAGGACTATGAAGAACTTTATACTCCACTCGTGTTCTTTTGGAAAATAATAGTTGATCAAAAAGTGAACACTTTTGAAAATGTTTCATTTCATGGCATTTAAAATCAATAGTCTTCTCACTGACATGAAGGGTGTTTGGAGATGCCTTGGCACCTATTTTTATTCATAGTGATCATGCCTGTTCTGTCAATGGAGATGAACACTTTGCTCTTGTTATGAAGAGTTTCGTAGCTTTAAGGTTGTGATTCTACCATGGTGACAAAAATGAATTCCCATTAGGGCTCTGGTAACCTCATTTGACGAGAAGACTGTACTCTACGTGTATATAGATTTAAATCAAACAAATGCTAGCCAACTTCCTACTTTGTCCATAAAATGTGCAATTTATTAGGAAGTAGTTCAATTAAAAGGATATCAATTATTTCAACTATACTAAACTATTATCTTATTTTAAAAACATGCACAAAGGCAATTTAATTTTCAAATTTGTCCTTGATTAGTGATAGCTTCAGTGTTCCGATAACAGAAGGGAGACCAACACTTCCACAGGTCCAGCCCAGGCAGAGTAGTTTCAATTCCCTCAACTTCTCTGTGAACACAAAGTGAAAACACTCAGTGTGGCAGTTTTTAAAAAAGGCATCTTTAAGTAAAAGCTTTGAAATTGTTTCAGTCTTTCTTTATGCTTTCAATTTTAGCCTGAGTTGATCAAAAATAAAATAAAACAAAAAGGTCATGCTTTGAGAAATTTTAAATCTGTCTCAATCTTGAAATGACAAGCCTTTCAAGCCAAATGACTAAAGCCCTCAGAACAGAAGTGCACAATGGGTCCCTTGATGCCTCGCATAAACTTCAGGCTTCTTACTAATGCAGCCAAGTACTACTTGCTTGTGTACGTTTAGAAATCCTTGAAGAGTTCACACCATTTTCAGTTATTTCAAATTACTTTGCTGCCACTTAAAAATATTGGAATATCTGCTGTAATGAGAAATGGTTCACAGGCAAATTAGCACACATTATCATGGTCATTCTCTCAAACACATGGTTTACTTAAAATACAGCAAATGCCTTGACAATAAACCACGGTATAAGCCTTCAGTTCCACATATGCCATTTCAATCTCGGGAGGGTTCTAGTTCTATCAAACTTAGATTTAGTTGACAGCATCAAAATTTCAACCAATATCAAACTGATTTTTCCAAGTTGTCAATATTTTTTTCATTTTTTTGCCAATGCATTCATCTAAGTAATATCACAAATTTGCACAGGTTCAAAAAATTATACAATATGGCAAACAATTAAGAAAACAAAATCTTCTTATAATAACTCCACTAGGTACCTTTTTGTTATTGCAACTCTGAAGCTGTCGCATATTTAGGGACAGACAGTTTAAACAGAAGGACTTATTGCACATATAGCTGAGAAATGTTGCAGTTATTTTATTTTAATATAAGGTTTAAACACAACAAAATTTTATGATGAATTATATCTATTTTACTATTTCAAAACTGTATTTATATAGAAAAATGTTTAGCACAAATCAAGTTAGAATTAACCAATATATAATTCATGTTCAGTGCAGTTGTATAATTGTAGAGCTACTAAGGAAATCAATGTGGTGTATCCTCAGGAAGATGGAAATTGACCTACCTCAGGATCCAGCTACACCACTCTTGAGCATATACATAAAAGATGCTTCATTCCACCACAATGAAACTTGATCAACCATGGTCACTGTAGGGTTTTGTTGTTGTTGTTGTTGTTGTTGTTGTTGTTTGTTTGGTTGGTTTTTTTGTTTTGTTTTTTTGTTTTTGTTTTGCCAGAAACTAGAAAAAAATAGATGTTCTTCAACTGAAAAATGAATAAATAAATATACGGTGTAGTCCATTTACACAATGGAGTACGATTTAGCTGTTAAAAATAATGACATCATGACATTTGCAGGCAAATGGATAAAACTAGAAAATATCATCCAGAGTATAACCCAGATCCAGAAAGATAAGAGTGCTATTTATTCACATATTAGTGGACATTAGGTGTTAAGTAAAGGATAATCCTGCTACAGTCCACATACCCAGGGAGGCTATGTGAAATGGAGGGCTCAAGGATGAACACATGGATGCCCTAAGGAAAGGGAAATAGAATTGTGAGTGATCTGGAATGGGATCAGAAAGAATCAGGTGAGGGGTAGGAGGGACATAGGGAAAGAGTACTGGGAGAGACAACTTGAATTATAGGACAATTGGAAAGGGGGTTGTAGAAAAATAGTGCCTCAAAAATTCACCAAAGTCTATGCGAATGTCCTTAGCATACTCACCCAGTAATGGGGGTAAAAATCCAAACAGGCTATTCTCTATAACTAGACAAATCTCCTAGCAGTAGGACTGAGACATCAACTCAGCCCCAAAACCTTCCATCTACAGATCTCCTGATTACAAGACGTGCTAGGACAATGGTAGAATTCATAGGAGTGGCCAAGAATTAACTGTTTCAACCATTGACCCACACCACAAGAGAGAACCCATATCTGACACTATCCTATATGGCCAGGAACCACAGGCAGGACAACCCAGAGACACAGGATTTAACCAAGGACAATTGGGTGGTGGAGGAGAGAGTCAATGAAATGATTACTAGTGATATTTTGCTTTACTTATAGATTGATGCCTAGCCCAATTGTCATCAGAGTGGCATCATCCAGGAACTCATGGAAGTAGATACAAAGACCCATAGCCAAATGGTAGGTGGAGCCAAGGGAAAAGGCAGACAAATGACAGAAAGAATCAAAGGAGACAGAGGAGTCTGAGAACACCCAAGAACACAGACTCACAGAATCAACTAAGGAAAGCTCATAGGGGCTCACAGAGTCTAAAACCCAAAAGCACTGACACAGTATGGGTCTGAGCTAGGTATTCTGCATATAGATTATGGTTATATAGCTTTCTTTTCTTGTGGAACTTCAACAGTGGGCATGGAGATTGACTCTAACTCTTTTGCTTGTGTTTGGGACCCATTTCCTCCTGCTAGGCTGGCTTTTCTATCCTTCATAAGAGGGTTTGTGCCTAGTCTTATTGTAACTTGTTAGGCTGTGATTAGAAGGGAAACAAAAACTCTTCCCCCACATCTCCACCCACCCTCAACAGATCTGTGGATCCAGAACCACATAGGTATGCATCCCTTTCCCTACCCATTTTTCTTGCTTGCTGAGTGCTCTGGAACAAGTCAAGCTGCCCTGATCAGCCTGATATTCCAGGCGAACCTCCATTGTCCTGCCACCGCTCTTCCCAACTTTATGAGAATTGCTGGTCGTAAACCATACATGTAAGCATCCCTTGCCCTGCCCATCTTCTCTGCTTGCTGGGTCTTCTGGAGCAAGTTAAGCTGCTCTGAGCAGCTTGCTAGCTCGAGCAAACCTCCATTCCTTTATCACCTCACAGCACACCTTCATTGGATCTGCAACACAAATAACCCAATTAAAAACCCAGATGCCCCTCAACAGAGGAATGGATACAAAAAAATGTTGTACATTTACACAATGGAGTACTACTCAGCTATTAAAAGGAATGAATTTATGAAATTCCTAGGCAAATGGATAGACCTGGAGGGCATCATCCTGAGTGAGATAACACAATCACAAAAGAACTCAAATGATATGTGCTCACTGATAAGTGGATATTAGCCCAGAAACTTAGTATACCCGAGATATAAGATACAATTTGCAAAACACATGAAACTGAAGAAGAATGAAGACCAAAGTGTGGACACTTTGCCCCTTCTTAGAATTGGAAACAATCACCCATGGAAGGAGTTACAGAGACAAAGTTTGGAGCTGAGACAAAAGGTTGGACCATCTAGAGACTGCCATATCCAAGGATCCATTCCATAATTAGCCTCCAAATGATGACACCATTGCATACACTAGCAAGCATTGGCTGAAAGGACCCTGATATAGCTGTCTCTTGTGAGACTATGCTGGGGCCTAGCAAACACATAAGTGGATGCTCACAGTCAGTTATTGGATGGATCACAGGGCCCCCAATGGAGGAGCTAGAGAAAGTATCCAAGGAGCTAAAGAGATCTGCAACCTTGTAGGTGCAACAAAATTATGAACTAGCCAGTACCTCGGAGCTCTTGACTCTAGCTGCATATGTATCAAAAGATGGCCTAGTTAGCCATCACTGGAAAGAGAGGCCCATTGGACATGCAAACTTTATATGTACAGGGGAAACCAGGGCCAAAAAGTGGGAATGGGTAGGTAGGGGAATGAGGGGGGGAGGATATGGGGGACTTTTGGGATAGCATTGGAAATGTAATTGAGGAAAATACATAATAGAAAATATTTTTAAAAATGAGATACAAAGCTAAACAGAGAATTCTCAACAGAAGAATCTCAATTGGCTGAAAAGCATTTAAAGAAATGTTCAAAGTCTTTAGTCATCAGGGAAATGCAAATCAAAACAACTCTGAGGTCCCATCTTACCCCCCATAGAAATGGCTAATACAAAAACCTAAAGAGATAGTACATGCTGGCAAGGTCATGGAGCATGGAGAACACTCCTCTATTGTTGGTTGGAGTACAAACTTGTACAGCCACTTTGGAAACCAATTTGGGGTTTCTCAGAAAACTGGGAATAGTTCTAACTCAAGGCCAAGCTATACCATTCCTGGACATATTTCCAAAAGATGTTCCACCATCATACAAATACACTTGTTCAACTATATTCATAACACCTTTATTTGTAATAGTCAGAAACTGGAAATAACCTAGATGGTCAACTGAAGAATAGTAAAGAGAATGTGGCACATTTATACAATAGAATACTATTCACCTATAAAAAACAAAGACATCATGAATTTTGCAAGCAAAGGGGTGGGACTTGTGCATAACATCCTGAGTGAGGCAACCCAGACCCAAAAGGACATGCATTGCATATACTCATTTATAAGTGGTTATTAGCCATAAACTACAGGCTACATCCATGGACCCAAAGAAGCTAAACAAGAATGAAGAAACAAGCAAGGAAGTATGCATGGATAGCTTGTGAAAGGGGGAGTAAAATAGTCTAAGTACAGGATTGAGGGAGGGAGCTGGATGGGAAAGAGGATAGAAGGGGAATTCAGGGGGAGGTTCTGGATCAGGGAAGGGAAGGGACAGGAGAGATGGTCAGATGGCCATAAAAATGAGTGCAAATCTATACCTGACAAAGGTGGAGAGGTGGCAGGGGGGCATCTCCAGGACAAGATAGAGAGCTGAGATAAGGGAGGTGCCCAAGAAAAAATGGGGGTGACCTTAGCTGTGACTCACAGCATTGGTGATATAAAGCCTAAAGAAGCCATCTCCTGTGGTGAAGCTGGAACCTCAGTAGAGCTACAGAGATACCAACACACCCACAAAACTTTCAACCCAAAATGTATCCTGTCTACAAGAAATGCAGGAATTGGTGATGGAGCAGAGACAGAGGGAATAGTCAACCAACTTGAGACCTATCCCATCTATAAGCATCAATCCCTGACACTATTAATGATCCTCTGTTATGCTTGCAGTCAGGGGTCAAGTATGGCTGTCCCTGAGAGGCTCGACCCAGCACCTGACTTAGATGCAGACACACACAGCCAAACAGTGGTTGGAGGTTGGGGACTCTAATGGAAAAATAGGAGGAAGGACTGGGCGTCCTGAGTGGGTAGGAACTCCAAACGAAGATCAACAGAGTCAACTAACATGGACTCTGGGGGCTCTCAGAGACACCAACCAAGGAACATACACAGGGTGGACCTAGGCCTCCCCATATATAAGTAGAAGATATGCAGCTTGGTCTTCATGTGGGTCCTGAACAACTAGAGCAGGATCCCAAAACCTGCTGTCTGTCCATAGGATATGTTCTTCATATATGGGCTGCCTTGTCTGGCCTCGGTGAAAGAGAAAGAACCTAACACAACAGACAATTGATGTACCAGGGCAGGGGGATATCCATGAGGTCCCCACCCACTCAGACGAGGGCCAGGGCACATGGTGGGGAAAGGATTATAGAAGCTGGTGACCAATGGGGGAAGTCAGGAGGTAAAGTGAATAATTAAAAAAATAATAAAATAAATGTTTTCTTTATAACTGTTGCTGTGGTCATGTAGTTTCCTCATAGCAATAAAACCCAAACAATAAGACTTAAAATTTTCAAGTAAGCCAATCTTACACCAATTAATGTATTTTTCAGTATATTATTTGTATTAAAATTAACTTCATATTACACAAACCTCATTAAAAGTTCTCAATTTAAACACAATTTAAATTTAATTTTTAATTTAGATGAAAAAATTTTAAAACCTAGGAAAAAACATAAATTTCAATTCTAAAGATTTCTATCAATGTGTACTCAATCACTGAAAATTATATATACTCATTGTGTAAGCAGCAAAACCCAAACCAAACTAATGAGTATAAAGATGTTTACAAATATTACACTGTTTATATTATCTAACTGATAGTAAAATTCTGATCCTCAAAGAAAATTGTATAGTTAGGATGGAGTTACAGAGACAAAATTTGGAAGTGTGACGAAAGGATGGACCATCTAGTGATTGCCATATCCAGAGATCCATCCCATGATCAGCTTCCAAACGCTGACACCATTGCATACACTAGCAAGATTTTGCTGAAAGGACCCAGATATAGCTGTCTCTTGTGAGACTATGCCAGGGCCTAGCAAACACAGAAGTGGATGCTCACAGTCAGCTATTGAATGGATCACAGGGCCCCCAATGGAGGAGCTAGAGAAAGTACCCAAGGAACTAAAGGGAACTGCAACCCTATAGGTGGAACAACAATATGAACTAACCAGTACCCCGAAACTCTTGTCTCTAGCTGCATATGTATCAAAAGATGGCCTAATAGGCCATCACTTGAAAGAGAGGCCCATTGGACACGCAAACTTTATATGCCCCAGTACAGGGGAACGCCAGGGCCAAAAAGGGGGAGTGGGTGGGTAGGGGAGTGGGGGGGGTGGGTATGGGGGACTTTTGGTATAGCATTGGAAATGTAAATGAGCTAAATACCTAATAAAAAATGAAAAAAAAAAAGCAAGGCTTGAAGACCAGGGAAGTTCTAACAAAAGATAATGATACCCATTTGACTCACACACATACACATATTTTGCCTTTGTGCAAAATAATGTCAGTATATGAATATCAATGTCAATATATTGTACTTCATCACATGAACTGATCATGTAATATAAGGGTATAAAGACAAGCACTTCCCAGAGACTGAGCCACCAATCAGAAGCATTCATGGGCTGGTCCAAGGCCCCTAGCACATATGTAGCAGAGATCTACCTGGTCTGCCCTCAGTGGGAGAAGATGTGGTTAATCCTCTAGAGACTTGAGGCCCCAGGGACAGCCTGGTGGTGGGGAGTGCACCCTATCAGAGGCAAGACGGAGAAGGAATGGGATGAGGAACTGTGGAAGGGGGAACTGAAAGGGGAGAAATGACTAGAATGTAAACAAAATAATTTAAGTTTTGAAAAAAGACTAGCACTTGTGGCTAATAATGATCATATCTTAGAACTCTTAGAGCATACACACATGCATACATACATACATACATACATACATACATACATAATTACTTAACATACTATAATGTACACAAATATATAAACGTGATCTTTTTGTTGTTGTTGTTGTTGCAAACCTCCCATATAAACAAGGAAAAGTAGATTAGCTAAGTAATTTTCTTTTGACAGATAATAATGGACAGAGTCTGGATCTCAACAAAATAATTATTGATACTTTCATAGATCATGAATGGATTGTGAAAAATAGGTGATTCTGAGATTAATTCTTACAGATGGAGAAAGCTGCATGCCTTAAGAAAATAACAAAGAACTCTTTTAATTACCAGCAAGTATGATCTAATAAAAATAAATCAGTGTATATACAGTACAGACATGAGCAAACTGGCAAGTATATGGATATCAGCTTAGAAGCATCATGAGGTATTTAGACACTTACAGGAGCTATAACGGGTGGAAGAGGAGCTCCTCTCATTCTGCCTGAAGCTTCATTAAACCTTAACACATACACACAAGCTTATACAAGTGGCAAATCTTACAGAGTTGTGCTCTAGTACAAGCAGCATAAATAATCTGTGAGGAGCCTAAGGTGGAATGAAACCCAGTGCATCTGACATATACTATCTACCCCCAGAGAAAACAGGAAGCTCGAAACTGTGTCTTTATCCTCACAACCATCCTATACTTCTACTCCAAGCCATGGCCTTCTCTTATCCTAAACCACAGATTTAGATGAGGGACTATTTCTAACTTTGTCTTACTGTAAACCTAAATGAAGGGATTCAAAATAGGCTGTGCTTCCCAGTTTCTGAAATGGAACCCAGCAGATATGCAAATGCCAATAGCTCACTCTCAGATTCTGCAATTATGTGAACAATAGAAGGAAAAAATGAGTCTTTAGGTATAATTTAAAACAAATATAATTAAAATAAAATTAAAACAAATACAAATAAAACTATTTCAACCTAGGAAGTGTTAACCAGTTCCAGAAGGAATTAGTAATGGTTATTTAGGAAAACTCTACACACACACACACACACACACACACACACACACACACACACACACACACATATATATATATATTATAATATACATATTATATATATATATAATACATTTGGTTATGAGCCATTAGAGTTTTGGAAAACAGCACCCTCCTTAATGTTCATGGTAAATTTAGTTTTCATTAATAGGATAGTGAGGCAATACAAAAATATTTAATCTTTCACATTGAATAAAAAAAAAGCCAAATATATAGTTATTTAAAATCAGTTGATTGAAATAATGTTAAACTTAGCACAGAATAGTCTGTGGAATAGGAATAACTTACTCAAATTTAGAAAATTTAGAAAAATACATTAAAATGTGGAAGAAACATCATTTCTAAAAACAAAATCACTGCAATAGTAAAAAATTGTAAAAGAAGAAACTAAGAAAGAAAAGCAGGAAAATAAATAGTTTGTATTTAATATTTAATCTAACAACTTGTTTTAAAGTTGTGATCTTACCTATGAGGGAAAGTGCCCTACTGATATCTGACAGCCAAGGAAATGGTCGATAAAAGAGTCAGGATAGATTCCAATCTACAGGATAGATGCTCACACACTTTAAACAGCAGACCTCTAAACCAAAAGGTCACATGCCATGGGTTTTCCAATAGTGTCTAGTCATGTACTATTTTAGGATTTTTGTACTGAAAGATGAACTTAAAATTCCCAGATATACTATTCAATGATTATATATATCTTTATATACATTTCAAATGTTATCCCCTTTTCTAGTTTCCCTTCCAAAAATCCCCTATTCCCTCCCACCCTTCCCCTGCTCACCGACCCATCCATTCCTACTTCATGGCCTGGCATTCCCCTATACTGGGGCATAGAGTGTTCACAGGACCAAGGGCCTCTCCTCCCATTGATGACCAATTAGGCCATCCTCTGCTACATATATAGCTCTAGCCAAAAGTTTCACCATGCGTTTTCTTTGATTGGTGGTATAGTTCGAAGGAGCTCAGGGATAATAGTTCATATTGATGTTCCTCCTATAGGGCTTCAGACCCCTTCAGCTACTTGGGTATTTCTCTGATTCCTTCATTGGTGACCTTGTGCTCCATCCAATGGATGCTGTAAGCATCCACTTCTGTATTTGCCAGGCACTGGCAAAGCCTCGCAGGAGAAAGCTGTATCAGACTCCTATCAGCAGGCTCTTGTTGGCATCTGCCTAGTGACTGGGTTTGGTAGTTGTTTATGGGTGGATCCCCAAGTAGGGCAGTCTCTTGATGTTCATTCCTTCAGGCTCTGGTCTGAACTTTGTCTCTGTAACTGCTTCCATGGGTATTTTGTTCCCCATTCTAAGAAGGAACTAGGTATCCACACTTTGGTCTTCCTTCTTCTTGAGTTTCACATGTTTTGCAATTTGTATCATGGGTATTCTAAGTTTCTGGGCTAATATCCACTTATCAGTAAGTGCATATCATGTGTGTTCTTTTGTGATTGGGTTACCTCATCAGGATGATATCCTTCAGATCCATCCATTTGCCTAAGAATTTCATAAATTCATTGTTTTTAATAGCTGAGTGGTACTCCATTGTGTAAATGCACCACATTTACTGTATCCATTCCTCTGTTGAGGGACATCTGGGTTCTTTCCAGCTTCTGGGTATTATAAATAATTCTGTTATGAAAATGGTGGAACATGTGTCCTTACTACAAGTTGGAACATCTTCTGGATATATGCCCAGGAGTGGTATTGCTGAATCTTCCACTAGTACTATCTCCAATTTCCTGAGGAACCGCCAAACTGATCTCCAGAGTGGTTATACCAGTTTAGAAATCCACCAGCAATGGAGGAGTTTTCCTCTTTCTCCACACCTTTGCTGGCATTTGCTGTCACCTGAGTTTTTTATTTGAGCCATTCTGACTGGTGTGAGATGGAATCTCAGGGATGTTTTGATTTGCATTTCCCTGATGTTTAAGGATGTTGAACATTTATTTCAGGTGTTTCTCAGCCATTCGGTATTCCTCAGTTGACAATTATTTGCTTAGCTCTGCACCACATTTTTAATAGGGTTATTTGATTTTTTGGAGTCCAGCTTCTTGAGTTCTTTGTATATATTGGTTTTATTCCCCTATCGGATTTAGGATTTGTAAAGATCCTTTCCCAATCTATTTGTGGCCTATACAAATTGGAAATAAAGAAGTCAAAATGTCACTATTTTCAGATGATATAATAGTATATATAAGTGACCCTAAAAATTCCAGCAGAAAATTCTTATACATGATAAACAGCTTCAGTGAAGTGGCTGGATATAAAATTAAAACAAAAAAATCAGTGGCCTTTTTCTACACAAAGGATAAACAGGATCTCCTGGGCATATATCCAGATGTTCCAACCGGTAAGAAGGACACATGCTCCACTATGTTCATAGCAGCCTTATTTATAATTGCCAGAAGCTGGAAAGAACCCAGATGCCCCTCAACAGAGGAATGGATACAGAAAATGTGGTACATTTACACAATGGAGTACTACTCAGCTATTAAAAAGAATGATTTTTATGAAATTCCTAGCCAAATGGATGGACCTGGAGGGCATCATCCTGAGTGCGGTAACACAATCACAAAGGAACTCACACAATATGTACTCACTGATAAGTGGATATTAGCCCAAAACTTAGGATACTCAAGATATAAGATACAATTTGCTAAACGCATGAAACTCAAGAAGAATGAAGACCAAAGTGTGGACACTGTGCTCCTTCTTAGAAAAGGGGAACGCCAGGGCCAAAAAAAAATGGGAATGGGTGGGTAGGGAAGTGGGAGGGAGGGTATGGGGGACTTTTGGGATAGCAGTGGAAATGTAATTGAGGAAAATACATAATAAAAAATATTAAAAATTTTTAAAAAAGAAAAAGAAAAAGAAATCAGGGAAACAACACCCTTCACAACAGTCACAAATAATATAAAATACCTTGGTGTGACTAACTAAGGAAATGAAAGATCTGTATAACAAGAACTTCAAGTCTCTGAAGAAAGAAACCAAAGAAGATCTCAGAAGATAGAAAGATCTCCCATGCTCATGGATTGACAGGATCAATATAGTAAAAATGGCTAATAAAAAATGGAAAAAAATGCCTATCTTGCTGAAAGCAATCTATAGATTCAATGCAATCCCCATCAAAATTCCAACTCAATTCTTCAACGAAATAGAAAGGGCAATTTGCAAATTCATCTGGAATAACAAAAAACCTAGGAAGGCAAAAACTATCCTCAACAATAAAAGAGCCTCTGGGGGAATCACCATGCCTGACCTCAAGCTTACTACAGAGCAATTGTGACAAAAAAAAAAAAAAAATGCATGGTACTGGTACAGCGACAGACAGGTAGATCAATGGAATAGAATTGAAGACCCAGAAATGAACCCACACACCTATGGTTACTTGATCTTTGACAAGGGAGCTAAAACCATCCAGTGGACAAAGGACAGCATTTTCAGCAAATGGTGCTGGCACAACTGGCGGTTATCATGTAGAAAAATGAGAATTGATCCATTCTTATCTCCTTGTACTAAGGTCAAGTCTAAGTGAATCAAACAATTCTGCATAAAACCAGAGACACTGAAACTTATAGAGGAGAAAGTGGGGAAAAGCCTCAAAGATATGTGAACAGGAGAAAAAACTTCCTGAACAGAATAGCAATGGCTTGTGCTGTAAGATCAAGAATCAACAAATGGGACCTCATAAAGCTTCTGTAAGGCAAAGGACATGGTCAATAAGACAAAAAGGCAACCAAGACATTGGTTAAGGATCTTTACTAATCCTAGAATCTAAAATTGAGAAAACATGAAAAGGAAACTGTAGACTATTTTGGTGGTTTGAATGATGGAGCCAAGAGAAACATGGAATTATAGGGCTGCTGTATACTTCACACGAATTTAAATTCACTGCTGGAATTGACACATACTTGTTTGAACTGGGGACACTTGAAAGGCTCCATGTGAAAGACTGACCTTGGCAAATTGTCTGAGCTCAAAGAGGGAATGTGTTGCGAGGGAAATGTTTTTACATCTTCCAGCCACCCAGCCTGGGGCTTCAGACTCCAACACATAGAAGATGAAGGCATTAAGATACTCTAAGCCAAGAGTCTCACCATGTTTGCCTTCGAGTGACCCAAAAAAGTTGGCATTATGAGAATTTCTTTTTGCATTTCCTTTAGGTTATTTTATATATGCCAGCCCTAACCATTCTGACTTGTCAGCTTCTCCTCTTTTGTACACACCATGACCATCATGGTGGACAGCAAAGCCATTAAAGCTCCATGCCCATCCTGAAGGAATTTATGACATTCTCCTGTGAAAACTGTCTTGTGAACATGAAACTGCCTCTCATGTTCAATTTCTCCAGTACTGCTTCTCCTACTCTTTATTCCTGGGGAGCCTGAAAAAGTTGCAAACAAATGCTCCTAGAGGCTCCTAAGAGCTTGTGGCCCTCAGTTTGTCTCAAGGTAGCAGAGCCTCTCTCAAGGAAGAATGAACAGTTACATTGCTCAGTCAATCTGCTTCCACAGCTCTAAGACAGAGTCTACCACTCGCCATGTCCCACAACTTCTTAACCATATTGTGGTACATTTCCCCTTTCTTATTTAAAAATATTTCATGATTAAAGGGATTCAGATGGAGAATTTCTCATGATTACCATACTTCCTTGCAAGAAGCCAGTAAAAACCCCTGTCTGTCAGCAGAGTCTGAATTAAAGTCAGCCTGGAGGAATATCTTCTATAGCTTCAGTATTTCTCTCTTCCTTGGCATTGTCCAACATTTCTGCTGAGTTATAATTTCTAGATCCTCAGAAAGATACTTTCATATAGATCTATTTTATAGTCTCTTTACTTTAAGTCCTGAGTGCTATAGGAAATGGCAAGCTAGAACTTCTATTTTCACTCTTCCTTTCTCCTCTTTTTCTTGACAAACCACATTCTAGTATATCTGTATGTCTTTTATTCATTGTAATTCATCTGTACATGGGCAAATATTTCTGGAAAGACAGATCATTTCAGTTGTTTGTTGTCCACAATAAAGGCTTTTTAACTACTGCCACAGACTGATTAAAAATCAGCCACATATATGCTACTTGCTTTTTTTTAAAAATTAGATATTTTTTATTTATTTTCAAATGTTATCCCCTTTCCTAGTTTCCCCTCTGAAAATCCTATTTCCTCTTCCCCCTCCCCTGCTCCACAACCCACCCACTCCCGAGTCCTGGCCCTGGCATTCCCCTATACTGGAGCATAGAACCTTCACAGGACAAAGAGCCTCTCCTCCTGTTGATGATCAACTAGGCCATCCTATGCTGCATATGCAGCTAGAGTCATGAGTCCCACCATGTGATTTCTTTGATTGGTGGTTTAATACCAGGGAACTCTGGGGGTTCTAGTTAGTTCATATTGTTGTTCCTCCTAGGGGCTGCAAACCCCTTTAGCTCCTTGGGTCCTTTCTCTAGCTCCTTCATTGGGGACCCTGTGTTCCATCTAATGGATGACTGTGAGCATTCACTTCTGTATTTCCCAGGCACTGGCAGAGCTTCTCAGGAGACAGCTATATCAGGCTCCTGTCAGCAAGCTCTTGTTGGCATCTGCCATAGTGTCTGGGTTTGGTGGATTTTTATGAGATGGATCCCTGGATAGGCAGTCTCTGGATGGTCATTCCTTCAGTCTCTGCTCTGACCTTTGTCTCTGAACTCTTTCCATGGGTATTTTGTTCCTGTTTCTAAGAAGGATTGAAGTATTCACACTTTGGTTTTCCTTCTTCTTGAGTTTCACGTGTTTTGCAAATTGTATCTTTGGTATTCTGAGTTCTTTCCAGCTTCTGGCTATTACAAAGAATCCTGCTATGAAAATAGTGGAGCATGTGTCCTTATTACAAGTTGGAGCATGTTCTGGTTATATATGCCCAGGAGTGGTATTGATAGATCTTCAGGTAGTACTATGTCCAATTTTCTGAGAAACCACCAAAGTGATTTGTACTAACTTGCAATCCCACCAACAATGGAGGAGTGTTCCTCTTTCTCCACATCCTTGCCAGCATTTGCTGTCACCTGAATTATTGATCTTAGCCATTCTGACTGGTGAGAGGTGGAATCTCAGGGTTGTTTTGATTTACATTTCCCTGATGATTAAGGTTGTTGAACATTTTTAGGTGCTTCTCAGCCATTTGAAATTCCTAAGTTGAAAAGTCTTTGGTTAGCTCTGTACCCCATTTTTAATAGAGTTATTTGGTTTTCTGGAGTCCAAACTCTTGAGTTCTTTATATATATTGGATATTAGCTCCCTATAAGATTTAGACTTGAGCTTTGTACAAGGAGAAAACAATGGATCAATTTGCACTCTTCTACATGGTGATTTCACCAGAGGTTACAAGTCTTATACACCAAAGTAGGGGCACACAATTGTGACATAGTAAATGCCATGGCACTCCAGTTGAGTCAGCTTGTCAGGCAGGGATGCCTAAAAGCTGCTCATGAAGCAAAAAGAGTTTCACAGAAACTCGCTCCTGGAGTCTGGTGTTCTCTCTAACCTATACATTAATTTTCCATTCCCGAGTTAGTCTAGTGTATAGATCCACGTGCTCTCCTTTAGTATTATCCTATTATAAGTGCCTTTTAAGATTGAATTCTGACATAGCTAAAGCCTTCTGCCAGTGTCCCAACAGTCCTAGAATGTCCTTGAGCAAGACCATGGGCTTGAAATTCAGTAAGAATGTAAAAGCTAAGTCACTCCCTTACACAGGAATTTACCATCACTAAGGAAGAAGGAAGTTTCAGACCAAAGGAGAAACCAGAATAGATACTTAGAACTATAGCAGAGTTACCCCCATACACACTTATTTACGATGGCCTAAGGGGAAAGTGGACTATACAATAGACTAAAATAGGAACTATGGCAAGGGTGCAAAGCCCTTGACCCTGGCTTCTAAGATTAGTGAATCTTAGGTGGAGCCCTTGTTTATCCCAGTTGTTAACAATAAATTCTATCCCTGGTAGTTTCCATTAGACCTTTTGTGTTTGCATTCCTCTGTTTTATGTAAGATTCAGGTTACCTCATTTGTGACTTCTGGGTATGTCACCCAACTTCCTTATTGTCTTCTGCATAAAAAGTCTGATGCTCAATTTGACATTACATTCAGATCCAACACAACCTCTCCTGTGTACATCTGTCTGTCAATTCATCCGATGCTTTATCCATCCGCGACTAGAGACCCGTTCCATGCAAACAAAGGGGCCCAGAGGGTCTGTGGCAAGTAAAAAGCAAACCAACACATACCAAGTGTTGAAATGAAATTATAAGAGGATTGTTATTGCCAGTACTCCACCCTTACTCAGGTAGTCAGAGTTACATATTTCACCACCCATTGCTGAACTGTTGCAACTGTACCTCTCCAATTCTTATTTGGTTCTGTCATTTTCTATGCATACATCAATTGTGGTCCTTGAATTCTGCTGGGAGACTTGAACCATCTTTTGACTTCATATAAAGTACTAGTGGCAGTTTAATAAAATAGTTCCACCCAGTTTCAGTTTGAAGAGCCAATGAATTAACAGGCAAATTTTTGGAGCACAGACAAGGTGTTATTTAAAATTATGTGGGTGATTCTAGCATAGCTGTATCCCTAAATGCCTACAACAGCATGGTCAGTGACATACAAAAGCTGTGCCTTGGAACAGCCTTTCCTGTTTGAAAGTAGATCTTCCAAAAGTCTCATATCCTCCCTCAAATATTCACTACTCATGTAGCCTTGAAGAGAGTCCTTGTGAGTCTTGTCATTTTCTGAGCTTCCTGACTCTTAAATCTCTTTTTACATTTCTGTCTTATGATCCTTTCTCCTTTTGACAAAAGTGAATTTTCAAATACAAATAAATAGATATACACACTGTTCTTAGGTATAGATAACTCCAGGAATAACATATTTATGTATTACGGAAAATATATGCTGTGTATGTTAACTAAGATGATATTCACAGTTTCAGTAAACTAGGAAGAACCCAAAATATCTACCAAGATTAGAATTGAAAAACTACTAAGGTATGCTCATTAAATAGTATATTGCACAGTATTAAATAGTTACTGCATCATACAACTATATATATATACATATATATATTCCACAAATATTATATGAGTCTAGAGAAAGAACACAACCGTATATATAATTTATGATTGTGATAGTTCAGTGTCAAACAAGTAAATGTATTTGGTATGGACAGAGGTCAAGTATCATGACCAGGAAACAGGAAGCACCTGATAGTCTCATATTATTCTCTGTCTCGATTAGCTTCATAGTTAGCCAGATGAGCTTGCTTTGTAAAAGCTTACCAAGTTCTAAATTTATTACTTGTACAGCATTATTTAAAATGTAGCTTTATAAATATGTTTGGCTATCTTGCCTTCTGTTCTTTGACTTCACACTTTTGTTTCCAGTAGGAGGCTGACCAACTTATGAGCCAATGAAAAGTTTGCTGAATTGTGGAAATCAATAAAATTCACCATGCCGGTGTACTGATCATGGCCACTGAGCAGAGGGATGAAGAAAATAAGCAGCCGAGAACACCAGCAAAATGCATCCCTAAGCCTTGCTTCTATCATTAAAATAGGGAAATAGGGTAAATGGCTATGGATCAGAAGCAATGGACAAATTAATCATATGAACTAAACATATAGTGCTATGACAGCCTCCACTGAAAATTGGTGTTTAGTGAATCAGCAATTCTCCACAGACTCAAGGGAACAAAGTTTCGGTGTCACTGCTTGCAGCCCCATTCATGTAGTAGAAATGCTTAAACAATGCTGAGTCACAGTAGATCCTAGACTTGGAGCAGCTCTTTCATGGGAAGAGGAATAGTGCAGGATGGGTGTAGAGATCTCCTCCTGTGTTTGTGTACCAAACCATCTCATGGTTCATAGTTGTTCTTTATTGACTCCTATCATCTTTGTGAGTACCTAAAAAAATTCAAAGTAAAGATTGTCAAAAATATGGTGAGCATATTCACCATAATTCTGCATTATATCATTAATAGGTCAAACAAAGTAACTAATTTTGTGATATAATTATGACAGTCCAACAATAAATATCAGTACCATTATAGAATATGAGTGTGATGTTTTTATATGGCATTAGTAAATGGAGAAAAAAGAAACTAAGACCTAGCATATAAATAGAATTCTTTTGAGCCATAATTAAAGGAATATCTATTTAAGTGTTTATACTGAGCAGACCAAGTTAAGAGGGCATGTATTTATGAGAGCTTATATGCATGCTCTGATCCAGATTAGAATGCCCCTGCATGCTATGCTACCTACAGTAGTAGAAAGTTACTGAGAAATACACAGTAGCATGAGGCTTTGAGCCAGAATATCAAGTTGTGCCTTGAGTGTCTTATGTTTTCACAGACTGAATTCAACTTACGAGTTCTCATCTCTGCTCTGGCATTACTTTTATGTGGCTTTCGTACCTACTTACATTCATAGCAAAGATACTTATCACCGTGTGATCATTAGAATTTCCATTGAACCTATTGTTTTAATTTAGTTGCTCTCCTTTGCCAAGAAGGCATTTCAAGTTTCTTTATAATATCTTAAAATTTTAGTGTTTACTTCCTTAGTTCACACTTTGACCTTTGAAACATTCCTGAGGACCTGTCCCTTATTTTGAACGCATAACAAAGCCTGTATGTGTGTGTAATCCCAGAGGCGTTTTGATGAGTGAGGCATAAGTTGAGGTCCATTTAGCAAACATGATCTCATGCTCTGTCAGCATATGTGTACTCTCTATAATTAAAACGCAATAACAAGAAATGCATGGTAAATGAGTTTTAAACCTCTACTGACATATGAAACGACTTTTCCCTTCCAGGGTCAATTGAAACATATTCCTTACTTATTTTGCCCTTTGTCTTCTCATAGATCTATAAAATACTAAGAAGGGAAATTCCCCTTCTCATTATAGAGCAACATTATAATAAATTAATTCCATTGCTCAAGCTAAGTACTTTTAAATATTACTATTTCTGAGGCAATCCTCCTTTCATTTACTATACTAGAGACACTTGCAGCGTTCTTATTTAAAATGCATTCATAATATTATCAAGTGCAGGCCAATTATGGTAGAGACAATCACAGCATAAAAATTCTGGAATTAGTATTCTTACACAATAAGAGCAATTCCAGAAATGCTTAGATGCTGTCTCAGCATTGAGAGAATTGATGCGCTGTGTCACATGATCACAAGCTCTGAGGATGAAAATTAAAAAATAAAAAAATAAAAAAAGTCAGACCAAATATTTGGTTGCAAGAAGAAAAAAAAAAAGGTAGAACCTAGATATTTTTCTTTGATTAAGGGTGGCATTTGTTCAGTTAAGCATTTGGATATAGGTAGATTTTCTCCCCTCCTATTGCTGTTGACATGGCATTTACAAGTATTTCCTCTTCCAAAACATTTATTGCTTTGAAGGCAGTCCATGATCTAGAATACCCTCAGCTTTGAATTCATCTGCCTCCCATTCCTTTTTCTAACATCAACTAAAACATATATTCCTTATGTAAATAGAATTTGTCATGTTTTTGACTTTTTAAATTTAAATCATTTATTTAGCATTTATACATCTACATGATGTATTTTGATCAAACTTATCATCTCTCATCCCTTCCCTGTAAATCCTTCCTTACTATCCTTACCAGTACATATATATACATATATATATATAATTTAGGGCGACCTCTCAGTGCATGGGTGTGGGACCATCTAATGGAGCCTGGTAGCCTCTCGGGATGCTCATAACTAAAAGTAAAATCAAAACAATACAAAACAAAAAGACTTGACTATTTCTCCCCAGTCAATATTAAATAGATATGGATAGGATTTCATGAGCTCCTCCCACATCCACCTTGGGATTGTTGCTGACTTAATCTTCAACAAGTCTTGTGCATTCAGGTCCCAATCTGTAAGTTTAAGTGTGCAACCATGCTTCATGACCAGAAAATACTGTTTTGTGCTGTAAGTTTCTACTCCCTCTGACTCCACAGTCTTTCTACCCACTTTCTTGCAATCACTCTTGCGCCTTGGGTGGAGATAATGTACTACATATGCCCCATTTAATGCTGAGCCCTTCTTAGTATCTTATTCTCTGCCTTCTATGCAGCTGTGGGTCTCTGTATTAATCACAATCCAGCACAAAATAAAGCTTCTGTGATGAAGGTTGAGAGATGCAATAAGCAATGGACATAAAGATAAGAAATAAGTAATAAATTTATTACTATGTCCACTCAGCAGAATTTTTTCCCTTGGGCCTATTACCTAGCCAGCTATGGGTTTTGGCCAAGTGAGTGTTACCAGGCACGGGTTCTACCTTGTTGACTAGGCTTTAAATCTATTTATTGGTTAACTGGTTACCTGGCACTATTATACCTGTAGCATAACTTATTGAACTAGTTGTTTTTATAGTGTGCAGGGTTCATTTCTCATTTAGACTGTTGATAACTTTTCTCTGTTATGACCATGCACAACACCTTTTGGCACTATAAAAATTAGCCAGGGGAGAAAATCTTCCAGGCTAGTAACAGCTTTAGTTTCCCTGTGTCTTTTAATCAAACATGTGATATCTTCAACATTAGTGCCCTATGATCAAGTTCTATAGGGCAACTAAGATCAATATCAATATAATATAATGTTTAGGGATGAATAAACAGGAAAGAGACATCCAATGCTTGTCAGTAGGCTTTTTATTTGGTAGTTTGTAATGTCAGGAAAAACCATTGTCCCCTGCTATGTGGTAACTCAATTTAAGCTTTTTTATATGTATTTATGCTCATATTTTAGAAGGCTACTACAATAGCAGTTTTCCATATTGCAATTCCAAAGGTCTTTAATGTTAGCTACCACTCCCCATACTCCCTCCTCTAAATACATAACATCAGATGAAAGCATCTTTGCTTTGAACTGACAGAAGAAACCATTTCTTAATTATTTTCCAAGAGAAATAGCATGTTAGTTTCTAATTACTGTTATTGGATATTATATTATATTTTATTTACTTACTGCAGAAAACAGTGTTTCATATTTAATTTTGAACATTCAGTTTTGTAGTTTATTTTATATGAGGATCTTTCAAGGGGTAAGAGAGATGGAGAATGGCTAAACTCACAACATATAGCATACTTGTTCAACAAAATGGTGGAGATGAAAATATTAAATAAATGTTATAAGCAAGGAGATGATAAAATGATTGAAATGATAAAAATATAGAAAATTCACATTTCTTAGTTTCTCCATGTCATTTATTATATTCTGCTAATAGTAATAGTCTCATACTGTTTAAAACATCTATTAAGACCCATGAGAAGAAGGCTTGATGAATTTATTGCCTGTCATATATATATATATATATATATATATATATATATATATATATATATATGCGTACCCGAATTCAAATCACTACAGACCAAGTAAAGCCAGGTACTGTAGTTAATGTATATGATCCTAGTGGTCCTACAGCAAAATGAGAAACAAAGACAGTAGGATTTTTGGAAGCCTGTGACCCAACTAACCTCAAAAATTAGTAGATTCTGTTTCAAACGATGTAGGATATGGAGACATATAGCCTATGTTGTCTTTTGACTTTCACATGTAAGCTATAACATGCACATACCTTGTTCTGGCTGTGTTTGTGTGTCAACTTGACAAAAGATAGGAACAGGCCTTGACAAAAAGGAGGAAGAAACCCAGTTGAGAAAATGCCTACATGAGATCCAGCTGTAAGGCATTTTCCCAATTGGTGATGAATGGGGGAGGGCCAGACTAAGGGGTCAGTGCCACCCCTGGGCTGGAAGTAATGGGTTCTAGAAGAAAACAAGCTTAACAAATCATGTGAAGGCGGCCAGTAGGCATCAGCTCTCTATGGCTTCTAAATAAGCTCCTACATCCAACATCCTGCTGTATTGGAGTCCCTGTCCTTCATTAACTTAAATAATGAACAGCAAAATAATAATAATAAGCAATAATACATATTATTTATAGAACTTCCTCCATGCTTAAAGCATCATTCTAGGACTGGATAAGATCAAATTAGGTAGACATGCCTTTTAACCAATGTTTTATAATAAATTAAGAGACAAAAATTCTAGTGATTTTATTCTTTGCCTTTGTAATCTGAGATAGTTTCTGTGGAATCTATCTATTATCTGTAATTAATCTATAATTAAAGAGGAGGGAAGAAAACCCCTTCTTAAGACAAAGGCTCCTACTTTCTTTGTAGTACCATGGGAAAACTAAAAGAGACAGAAAGGTTTGTGAATTTTCTTTATCTTCCATGTCAAACTCAATGAAGCAGTTATAGCAACTCACTTTATAAGTATTGGTTTTATTTCTAATTTTCTAATTATTTAATTCTGCTCTTGCACATTATGTCTCATGATGGTCTTGATTTTGGCTTCATATTATTCAATTAAGTTTTAGGACTGATGCTGTGTTACTCCATGCAGAATAAACACACACACACACACAATTACAAATTGATCAAGGATCAGAACATAAGACTTGATAGTGTGAAGAGAAAAGAAAAGAAAAGAAAAGAAAAGAAAAGAAAAGGAAAGGAAAGGAAAGGAAAGGAAAGGAAAGGAAAGGAAAGGAAAGGAAAGGAAAGGAAAGGAAAGGAAGAAACAGTGTTAAGCTTATGGCACAGATAAGAATTTACTGGAAAAGACTCTGATTCCTGGGGAAATGAGACCAATAATAAATGAGATCTCATGGAATTAAAAAGCTTTTGTAAAGCAAAGAGTACAGTTAGTGGGTATGAAAAGATAGCCACTAGCATAGGAGAAAATTATTGCCAACTTCTGGCATTTGACAGCACATTAGTTTCTAGAATATGTAAAGACCTCAAGGAACTAAACACAAAAAAATACAAAGTGAAATGAACTTAATCAACACAATGGGCTGTGTACCTCAAAAGAGGGTCCTCAGAAGGAGAAATACAAATGAATAAAAAACATTTTAAAGTGCTCAATACCCTTGTCTGTCAAGGAAATATAAATTACAACTACTTTGAGATTCTCATCCCAGTAGAATGACTAGTATGAAGAAAACAAATGACAACAAGCACTCAGTTATGGAGAAAGGAGAATGTTTATCTACTGTTGATCAGAGAATGGAATGCACATTCTACAGAAATCAGCATGGAGCATTCTCAAAGAACTAAAAATGGAGCTTACCGTAAACTTCAGCTCTACTATTCCTCGGCAAAGGACTCTGTATCATAATACAGAAATAAATGCACATCTGTGCTCATTGCTACTATGTTCACAATAGCTATGAATTAGAATCAGCCATGATGAATACATAATGAAAATGTGACCCATGTACATGACAGAATCTTATTCAGTTATACAGAGAAACGAGCTTAAGTGATTGAATGAAACTGGAAAATTCTACACTAAATAAATAGGCACAGGCACAGGAGCTCTCTCTCTCTCTCTCTCTCTCTCTCTCTCTCTCTCTCTCTCTCTCCCTGAGCTTCAATTTTTTAGATTTAGATACTTATCTTGAAGTATCTACAAAAGTCTGGAAGCCAAAGAAACACTTGATTTGGGGAGGGTAGAGGTCCTAGTGGGGTAAGGCACCATAGAATACATGTGGTATGAAGTAAGTAGGTAAGATGTTGGTTTTAATATTTAAGTGAAAACTGAGTATAAAATTTCTAGTAGTGGAGGATACAGAGCATGAAGTGGCCATCCTCTAGAACTAGGCAAGGCTTCCAGGGTAGGGATGGGTCAACAAATCAGCCACAAAACCTTCAATTTACAATTTTTCTTGCCAAGATAATATGCTGGTGTAAAAGTGACACAGAAATTGTAGGAATGGCTAACCAATGAATCATCCAGCATGAGACCCATTCCACAAGAGGGAGCCCACCCAGACACTGCCTGGGAAACCAGAAACCAGAGACTAGCTGGTCCAGAGACCTAGGATAGAACCAAACACAACTAGTAAAATAAAATAAAATAAAATAAAATAAAATAAAATAAAATAAAATTTAAAAAGTCAGTGAAATGATGGCTAATAATATTCCATTATACTCACAGACTAGTCCCTAACCCAATTGTCATCAGAGAGACTTCATCCAGCAACTGATAGAAACTTGCAGAAATCCATAGCCAAACATTAGGTAGCGTTTGAACAATCCTATAGGAGAGGGGGAGGAAGGGATCAAGGACACCACAAGAAAATTCACAGAATCAATAAACTTGGACTTGTAGGGGCTCACAAAGACTGAACTGATAAAGAGAAAGCCTTCATGGGTTTAACCTAGGCCCTCTGTATATATGGTATAGTTGTATAGCTTGGTGAATTTATAGGACACCTAAAATGGATCAGTGGCTTTTTCTTATGGTTTTGCCTGCTTTTGGGACCCTTGTCCTCCCACAGTGTTGACTTGTTCAGCCTTAATATAAGGGCAGGTGCCTAGTTTTATTGCATCAGGATATGCCCTGATAGTTGATATCCCTCAGATACCTACCCTTTCGTGAAGAGGAAACAGAGGAGTAGTAGATGAGGAAGGAGGAGATGGGAGGGTTGGGGAGGAGTGTGGAGGAAAGGAGTGGAAACTGCAGTTGGGGTTGGGTTATAATATATGTGAGAATAAATTAATTTTAAAAAAGAAAAATGAGTAGAAGAAATAGAATATAACAAGAAGAGGGGTACTGGGTTAGCAAAAACAAAAGTCTTCTGAAAACCCACTACTTTGGGAGCTAATTAAAAATAGATGTTCAAAAGAAAAAGAAAAAAAAAGACAGTTCACACAGAGGATTTCTGCATTCATAAACTGATATTCCTAGAATTTATGAGTTATTAAACACAATAGTCAGTGCTTGGCATGAGTAACTTCATGGGAGTTGCTTATCAGATAGGCCCCCTACACTACACAGGTCATTCATAGTGCTCTTGACTTCCCAACATAGGTAAGTGGTAAGAGTACTATGCTAAACACATAACATATTAATTATAGGGCATAGAGAACCTATTCTCAAATTGACTATGGCATTTCCTCCCTGGTAGTCAACCCTTAAAATTTCAGAAGTTTGTGTTCAGGCCATTGGTGGGGAAAAGACAGGAATTTTCTTTTCAGGCACTATCTGGCATACTATAATACCAACCTACTAGGCAAGATATGCTTATTGGTGTGATGCAGACATAATTGTTCTGGAGTAACCAATAGCTTTCTAATTATATTTTGAGCTTGTTTGGAAGAAATGTTATGCCTTCCACTGTAACCTTGATCAAAACCCTGAAATCAACAGGCCCTAGGGCAACCATTTATTGCTCTGCTATCAAACTGCCTTCAAAACATTTATATCATAATCATATATGTTTGTTAAAGTCAACCTTGGTTCATAGAAACTTCCTTTTTTCAAAGGATAATAATGACTTAAAAATAGTCAAATTTCTGACTGAATGTGCTTAATCATAAACAGGATATATACGTATGTGTATATATACATATACATATACATATATATATATATATATATATGTATGTATATGTATATATGTATATATACACATATACATCCCCTTTCCATGTACTTGGGGAACATCATGTAAGAGATGATAGAAGAATGTATGTATGTGTGGAGTCCTGTGAAGTGTTATCTCTGTACATAACATGGAAAGTATACTCAAGAATTCATAACACCGTGGCTACCTGCACAAGACCTGCACAAACAAGTTCAAGCCAGTCAAAGTTCCCATTTGGACAGCAGGAACATTCTTGAGGTTCCACCCCTATCTGAAGAACCCTTGATAACTGACAACTACTAGAAGAGAAAAGTCATTTCTCCTCGGAGTATGCCCATTGGTAGGTAGTTTATATGGATGACTCTCTACCCATGGACATATGGGCATCAGAAATTGAACTAAATGGACTATTAAAAACTACACTCGCATAAAAAGGAAGACATGGAGTCAGTAAGAGGGTGTTTTGGGTGGTGCCTAAGAACAATGGAGCTAAGAAGGTTATAAATATGATAAAATTATATATATATATGTATATATACATATTATATATTATATATATACACACACACATATATATGAAACTCACCTACAACAAACAAGCTATATTTTAGATCCATAAATCAGCTCCTGCTTCCTGACCTGCTTGAGATCTAGTACTGACTTCATTTTGTGATGAGCAACAATATGGAAGTGTAAGCTGAATAATCCCTTTCCTTCCCAACTTGCTTCTTGGTCATGACGTTTTGTGCAGGAATAGAAACTCTGACTAAGACACTAGGAAAAGTGATACCCATTAATCTTGGGAAAAGTATAATTTAAAAATTGGAAAGAGAAAGGATATACTTTGTGATTTTAAAATCTAGTATGCAAATAAGACATGATAATAGTTAAAATAGTGAAAATATCAGAATAAGTAAGAAAACCAGAAAGAGACTAGATAAAATGGTTTGGGCACTATGCACTTTAAAGAGAAAGGGGAAAATTTTATAATACTGAAGATCTTTAAATTCTTTCTTTTCTAATAAAATAGGTTCTTAGGCTGTAGACAAAGACAGATTGGTGATCAGGAGTTAAATAATCTCAGTTCACAAATGTGAATAGGAATTTATTAAATCGTGACATTTATCTGCATACTACTTTGATAACATAGATCTATTCTATTTTTAATCCTGAATAATTTAAAAAATTACTCTACATTAAATATTTAACCTATTCAAAATTGCCCTGTCCTAAACATATCAATTAAATGCATATATTAGATGCAAGATCACTTTTATTAAACCAAATTAAATATTGAACTAAATTTAATAATTAAACTGGATTTCATATTAGATCAATTTAATACATAGTATTACAAGTTCAGTTTGTGCAAGAATGAAAGGGTGGCAGAAAAAATATTGGATAAGTTTTAAAAAGGGAATGACTATGAATTTAGGTAACAATAATACAGCATTAAATTTTTAAGGTAGTATTTGTGTAATATGTACTTATATATATCCATATTTGTGTGCATATTTATGTGTAATTTTACTGGTGCCAGAATTTTTTTAAAGTTATTGAAGTAGACCATTATTTTAGAAATATCTTGATATTCAGAACTTCACAGATTTATCAGGCACCACTGTACCTTATATTTTCCCTCATAAAATGCATTCAAGTAGAACCAAAAAGCTTAAATCACCTCCTACAATCCCAATGAGAACTACTACAGTCATAATAAAAGATGAGCTGAGACACTGTCTGAGCAGGTGATTGGCCTCATTTGCTCTCCAAGTTTGTTAATTCAATGAAAAAATATTTTTTGAATTCAACTGTGCTGAGTCCCCCTGGAGGTACTGAGAATATAAATGAATAAAACACAAAAAGTCCTTGCTCTTCTGATCATTTATTTTAATGCATGGGTGCCGGGCAGAAAGATAAACAGCTAATGTATCACTTGATGAAAAGGGTCATGAAGACAAATGAATAGGGCAAGTAGGGTAGACGCAGATAAGGAAAGGGCGGGACTTCTCTGGATGGGGAAAGTAAGGCCAAACAGAAATATGCTGTTTCTCATCCAATGATCTAAAGGAAGGATCATTCATGCTTAGGGAGGCAGAAAAAGCCTACCTTCTGAGAAACAACTGCATGCTTTCTAACCATCAGAAGGCTTGCTAGCTGTCCTCAAGGAGAATATCAAATCTGAACTTTCAGCATATTTTGATGAGCACAATATCTTACAAAGATCTTTATTCTGAAACTGTTATGCAAATATTTAGAGACAAGTTCATACACATAAGCACACGCTAATGATATTCTAAGTATGATTTTCTCTACACAAAACCTACATCAAGCTAGATTCTATTCACTGTTGTAAAAGATTTAACACTTTCTTTTGTTTAAGGTAAACTAGAACCTATAGTCTATAGCCCTTCTAAAAAGAAACAGACCAATTTTCAGCCTTTGTAAGGAGAATACATCAAACATGACTGAAATGTCTTTGATGTTTGCACAGCTTACAGGCCTGAGAGTTTTCCCTCTGCCTGCTTATTCTAAGTGACATTGTCTGCACAAGGAGAAAGTTGACCTTATACTAACAGCAGTATATTAACTGAAAGTGTGTTTTGGGTTAACATTAGTAAATAAAACAAAGTGTCACACTGATTTCAGTAAATCTGCTGAATTTATTTGTTAGACCTATTGTGACAGATTCTGGTGAGTCAACTTTGATATATGGTTACTACTCACTTTTTAAATTCTGTTTCTGAAAACTGCAGAGTTTAGAAATAGAAGAAAGCTAAAAGTGCATTTGTAAAAGAAGAAATTTGAGTGACTCTGTATTTTACACATATTTTATTTCCACTTCATTGTCACAGCTCCAGAAACACATCCTGTCTGGTGGAATTAAAAAAAACAGTGTGAGTCAAACCCTCTCCATCAGGAGCTATCCTCTGAGATCTGATTCCCCAGAGACAACTCCTGCCCAACTCTGTGACATTTCAGCTGGTAAAACACCTCTGTAAAGTCTATTTGGAGTTTTGTTTGCTTGTCTTTTATGAAAATAATGAGAAAGTAAATTTATCCTAGTCAAATAAAAACCACTTGTTTTTTTAATTAATTGCTCTTACCATAGAGTCCTTTCTGACTTCAGAAGAAAATATTGTTTGCTCTGCATATTCCATCCTACTAAAGAATAGCTTTATGCTATTGGCACCTCCAAATGAATCCACATGAGCAGGATTCAGTTATCTAAAGATGTGTACTACCTCCAGATTTTCAATCCCCAGTGTTTTCACCTGAGAATAATTCAGCCACAATTTATTAGACAGGATTTTCCTTATGGTGATGGTTGTGTTTGATGCTGTTGTTTAATCCTTGTGTTCACTACACAATCAATGAAATGCTTCTAGTGCATTCAGGAAAATGAAGTCATACATTTACTATGCTAAACTAAAAGAAAATCATGTCTCTGATCTGCGCTTTAATTTATTATTATTGTTATTATTATTATCAATTTAAACAGTATTTAAATTTAAATATATTTTGATAGAATTCTTTCCCTGCTCCAAGTCTTTTCAGATCCCCTTACCTTTTCTCCCCATTAACTTTAAGTCCTTTCTTAAAACAAAACAAAACAATCAAACATACAAAAAAAAAAAAAAGAACAACAAATTTCTTCTAAAACAAGAAAACACAATAAAACCACCCCTTGCCCCCTAAAGAACGCCACACAGTAAGAAAAGTCTTGTTTTAGTGAGTAGATTAATTCACATATTCCAATGAATAACAAACTCTAAAGTATCCTAAAACTATCATGTCATTTGATGGGGTTGTGAAGGCCCTTGAATGGCAGCTGGATGCCTATCAATTCCAGGAAACTAAAAGACTATTAGTCTACTCCAAATTACCTAAATTGAGCTTTCCAACGTGAGAAAACTACATAAGCAAGAATATTATCCAAAAGATTAGAAAAAAGTGTCTCTATGTACATCAACCTGTGGCTTCCTTCTTATGTTTTGCATCAGGAATACTAAATAGAGAATAAATCCAGTAATTTGCCCACAGTAAACTCAAATAATCAGAGTTATTCCTATATCCTGTTCAGACTAAGAAATTGGAGTCAATGATGCTACTTAGAAAGAATTGCCCACTTCAGGATGTGGTAGGAGCCAATTATAGCTTAAAGAGAAATATTATCCTCACTAAGTAGGGTGGTGATTAATTGAAAATGATTAGCCACTGTAAGTCTCACTAACAATAAATGAACTATAGAATAAAAGAAAATTTAGTACAAAACATCTTCAGAATTGATGTCTAAAAGCAGTGGGTAAAAATCTCCTCTGATACATGGATTTGAAGCTAATGGAATGGCTCTCCAGTTTATTGCCAGTGGACTAAGATCTGTATATATCAACTTCTGTATATTCTGTACCTGTAGACCACAGGCAAGGCAGAACCCGTGAATGGGACCTTTGTTTAAGAATTGGAGAATACTGGGGAAGGATGGTTATTTATTCAGGGACTTCAACAATGTGCGGTGGGGTTCCCCCATTTTGACATAACCTCTTGATTTGCCATTTCCATCAAATTCTAAATGCTTCAAGAGCTGTCATTAAAATTAACCTTTTTGAATATTATAAAATGTTATTGTTTCACACTATTAGTCATAATCAGTCATAATTTAATTGTTAAGCTTATTCCTTTCTCTGTTTTGTTTGTAAATCTTTTTGTTGTTGGTTTTGGGACTTTATATTAAGGCAGGGTTTCTCTGTGAAGCACTGGCTGTCTTAGAATTCACTCTGTAGATTAGGCTGGCCTCAAACTCAGAAATCTGACTCTGACTCTGCTTCCCGAGTCCTGCAGTTAAAGGCATTCACCACCACAGCGTGATATATAATTATTAAATTATATCAATTAAAATTGCTTAGAGTATTTATAAATAATTAGTTATTTAACACTTCTGATAACTATCCCAAATCTGGTTTACTTTTTTGGATACATTTGTAAAAGTGGAATATTATAATCTACTGTCAACATATTAACCCTATTACTTAAAGCCAAGTGAGACATCTCTATGAAACTTCTCACTTCATCCAAAATCCACACTGGAAGAGGTGGATGAGGTCTTCAATGAAGAAAGTTAACAATCCAGTTAAACCAAGCTACAACGCTAGATGTATCAGGAATTCCATCTTTTTGAAGACCTGGAGGGTCTTCAATCTCTGTTGAAAGCTTAAGGATGTTGGTTATAACTGTGAGGAAATGGCACACCAAAAGGATACATGAACTAGCCAGCAAGAGTAAAGGCAAGTAGGCAAAATATATAATTTCCTTCTTACATGTCCTTTTACCTGAGCAGTAACCAGAAGGTGCCACATACATTTATTTTAGCTCTTTTTGCTTCAAATAATTTGATCATGAAAGATCATCACAGAACATCATGCCAGCAACTGGCAGTTTAGATGATTCTTGGTTCTGACAAATTTACTACCAAGAGGTATGCTGACATAATGCTTAGTATATTTCAGAATTCTAAATTGTATCATTAGTCATCCTAATCTCTTATTGTACATAATTCACAATAAAACTTTAGCACATGTATGTAAAGGAATTAAAAAAACAAACAAACAGTGTACATAGGGTAAAATGTTATCCATGCTTTCAGGCTTCTCCTGTATCTAGAATGCAATCTCTCTGAAAAGAATAGACTGTGTGGTGTGCACTAGAGTCCTAAGAATCATCCTTAGGTGCCACAGTTCAAAATGTTAGAAGCTGGGTTTCCATGCTGCTGCTGCTGTAGACTGTGGCTGTTCCAGAAAGGACATTAGTTTGTTGTTACATTACATTTTACTAGATATTTGAAGGACAACTCAGGAAAGAAATGCAGTATATAGATAGACAAATAGATAGATGATAGATAGATAGATAGATAGATAGATAGATAGATAGATAGATAGATGATAGATGGATGGGTGGATGGATAGATGATAGATAGATAGATAGATAGATAGATAGATAGATAGATAGATAGATGATAGATAGATAGATAGATAGATAGATAGATAGATAGATAGATAGATGATAGATGGATGGGTAGATGGATAGATAGATGATAGATAGATAGATAGATAGATAGATAGATAGATAGATAGATAGATAGAGAGATAGAGAGATAGAGATAGAGAGATAGAGATCAATATAGATAGAGAGATAAAGAGATAGAGAGAGAGATAGAGAGAGAGAGAAAGAGAGAGAGAGAGATAGAGAGACTTGAAACATTTATCACAAAGGTACAATTGAAAGGAATGATAGCAAAGGGTCACGCATCTTTTACACCATGGGATATGGGAAAGTACAAAGGGGTCTCAGTAGAGCCTGTGAATCTTCCACTAAGATACTAGATGTGTTAGACAAAGCAACAGATTTCAAAGGCAGAACCAAGATGAGATTAATTACACAATGTACTGAGGATATTTTCATCTAAAGTATGAAGGGCTGCCTGAGACAATAAACTTGAAGATCTGTGTTCTCCTACGCAAGCCCTTCTATAGGTGAAATACTAAACATCTTGTTAGGTTATGACACTCATGATGTCTTCCTTATTTATTCTTTGAGGCATAAATAATTTGAAGGGAGTAAAAAGCACTCTGAGACAAAGGGAATGTGGAAAAATATGTGTACAAGATGAAATCCTTGCTTACTGAGGAGCATTTGGGTCAATTCTAATGTTACACAATTATAGTGATTCTAACAGTAGATTTTCATGACCTCCTAAAAACTTAATAGTGTCAAAGAGCTTTTCCCTCTCTTATTTAAAAAAAAAAAATACAGAGAGAGAAAAAGAAAAAACCTTGTGGACCACAAGGACAAGGAGCACATTTCACCTGACTGAAAGAGGACCAGTTTCCCATTAGCAGGGTAGTCCTGCTGGAGCAGTTCATTAACCGCGGATGCTTTGTTCCTTCACAGAATGCTTTGCAGCCCTGATGAGCTTGGCTTTGAGTATCTCCCTGGAGGAGGGAAGACTCAGTGCTGGGAACACAGCAGGCTAAGCCTGTGCCTTCCAAGAGGAGTGTACAGTTGCTAATAAAGTGTTTGGATTTTCCTTTTCTTCTTTTCAGGTGAAGAAAGCTCTGGGGACCTTAGTGCGCTGCCTGAATATTTTGATCTCACTCTAAATCTACGTAGTTTTTCAGCATCTAAAAATAGGTCTTCAAGAGAATGTATTACTTGATATGTATTCAGAGAATGTAGAAGGAAAAAATATATTTTTATTTAGAACAATGAAAGCTGGTAGTAACTGATTTCAATGAATTTAAACTCAAAAAAATTTATAGGATCTGAAGTCATGGCCAGAAACCTCAATGGTGCAATGTTGCCTCTCAGTCACAGACAGCAGCTCAAAGGTAGCCTATCTTTTAAAATACTCACTGTAAAAGAAATCCCACTTACCAGATAGCACTTTTATTTCTGGTTGTTATTAAGTGTTTCATAACTAGTGGTTTCTAGTATGTCGTATAGGGTACATAATACAAGTATATTATTTTCATTAAAAAGTTTTGAATTTTGAAACTTCTGGTTAAATAAGCCTGTTTATCTGTTTTGTTTTGGTTAGTTGTTTGTTTTTGGTTGATTGGTTGTTTTTCATTGTTGTTGTTGTTGTTGCTTTGGTTTGGTTTTGGTATTTGTTTTTTGTTTTTGTAATCCTGGAATTTTGTAAGCTACCCAGCTTTTAAATCTTACGGAGTCTTTACTATGTTCAGTTGTGCTTTTCTAGAATGGTGTCTACTTGTTGAAAATAAAAGAAACGAGAAAATTCTTTGAGGAATGAAAACAGCTTCACTTTTCTGTTAGGTATATGGATACGTTTTAAAATGTAGTTGAGTGTTATGCTTGTTTAATAAAATGGTGGTAGTAGGTTCTCTTCTAAAATATGTAATGTCACTAGTCACAGGAAGTTGAACACATTTCTAATACCTGGAATGATTTCAAGTCATGGAAAACACAAACTCAACAGATCCATCTTCAATGCTCTTCTGCACCAAAGGCAGTGTCCTCCAAACAAAATCAGAAACGAGGCACATATGAACTCACAGAGATGGTGACGACACACACACGACCTGCACAGGTTTCCTCAGATAGAATCCCAGCACTGAGTGGAAACATTGGCACAGGGCCCCACCCCTAAATAAGAAGCTATCTGCAGTTGATATTCACTGGTAAAGGAAAACTTAGCCTTCTTTAATGGACTCTTCCGGGATTTATTATTCACAATTCATAGCAAGCTCAATGCTTAGGAGAGCATGGCTGACTCAAAACAAACTCAATAGCATTTTTGTAGTCCTTTTGTCTTATACTATTTTGTTGGGAGTTTTGGGTTTTGTCTGATCTGTCCTTTGATTGCAAATTTTGGCTTCAATTTTTGGGGATTTAGGAGGTTCACCTGTGTGTGTGTTTCTTGTTTTTTGTCTGTTTGTTATTGTTGTGTATTTTAAGAACATGTGAAAAGAAAGACATGTAACTGTGGGTGAGGGGGTGGGTGGGATCTGGGAAGTTGGGGAAAGAGGAAATCTTCATCAGAATATACTGTATGAAAAGTTATTTTCAGTCCAAAAAGAAAACAAAAACAAAAACTTGAGTTTTAATCTTCATTCACTTTCCCATGAAAACCTTCATTTTGCAGTTGGCTGCTTCCTTTACTTCTAGTATATCTTCATTCTCATTCCAGTTACTCCACATTTGTCCCACAGTACTCTATATTATGATAACTCCTTTCGGATCTTCACTGATGCAATTAAAAAATCACTGTAAATTTGTTTGCCTGATTCTAAAGTAGAAAAACATGTCTGTAAATACCAACACTATAAGTAAAAAGAGTAGATACAAGGGAATTCACTTCTCAAGAAGTGCATGCCCCTAATGAGGATACACAGTTTCATTTCTACTGGGTTGTGAAAATGAAAGGAGTGTATCTGGCATAAAAGTGTTTAGTGCAGAGAGGGAATGATTCTGCTAGTGATTTGTATAAATACCCAAGTTTTATGAAAGTGGCTTATATGAGTCTTTGCTTTGCTGATATGACTGTGTTCATATACTTCTGCTCTGTCCACCACAGTATTCCTAGAACTTATCCCATCAATTGCCATCTCCAGATAACCCTAAAACCACACTCCACAGTTTCGTTTTCAGTTATTTTCAGCATGGCATAGGACATAAACCCGCACACTGTGCCTATTTCCAGAGTGTCGTTCTAGCCTGCAGCACCTCCTGCCATCTCGTGTTAAAGAATACTATTGCTAGAGAAAACGATTTTGTTCCAAGCGATCTCAGATCCACCTGCTCCAATGGTAAGATGAATGTTCCAATGGCAAGGAATATAAAAGTTCATTTTAAAAACTGCATGCTGCTGCTGGATTTTATTTTATTCCCAAAAATCCTAAGAGTTTGGGCATAGTTAACTCTTCATATGCCATCACTTACATACCTACACAAAACTCTTTAACTAGGTAAGTATTATGAATCCAAATACTGAGTAGTTCAGTTCACCTTAAGCTCTGTGACTGCACAGATTGGAAAGCACATAGCTCAGCTTTATACAGATGCTTACTTTATTTTTTTGAGATAAAGAAATCTAAATCTTACTCAGACTTAAGAAAAAACAAAATATTGAAGATGGAGTATATGTTATACATATATTAGCCAGCAGGATGTTTCTTAGTGTGCCCACTTTGACATTTTTTTTTTGTCCTGCAAGTCAACAGTGTCTTTAGCAACAGGATCATATGATGTAGTTATTAGAGTCAAATAGTAATAATAATAATATCCTATTGGTTTTATTATGTCTCTAATAACTGATTATTAGAACATAGGGAATGTTCTACGGTTTGCTTTGAGATTTTCATTTAATTTCACTCTCTTCTGGAGGCCACACCACACTTCCATATGAGGAATTTCTCTTGAAACTACATACAAAATTTTAAAGCTAACTGTTAAATAAACAGTTTTGATTTATAGGAATGCATATTCATATATTATATGAACATATATGAATATATAATTCATTTATTGCCATATATTATATATGAATATATATTTACATACTTAATATTACATTTGGATATCAAAACTACTAATCTAAATTTTTACTCAATGATTGTGAGTAATATGCTTTCTTCATTGAACTAAATATTTTTATTTTGAGTTGTTTGGTTTTTTGTTCATTAAATGGAAATCAAAATGTGAATCATATCTTTTGAGAAAATTAAATATTACAGAACTATTTATAAATAGGTCTTCAAAAGTCTTAATTATTAGCTGAATATAAGCTAGAGAAATGAATAGTTATCTCTAAGTTGCTAAATAAAAAGACTGGATTTTTTTTATTAGGTATTTATTTCATTTACATTTCCAATGCTATTCCAAAAGTCCCCGACCCGTTCCCCCACCCACTCCCCCACCCACCCACTCCCACTTCGTGGCCCTGGCGTTCCCCTGTACTGAGGCATATAAAGTTTGCACGACCAATGGGCCTCTCCTTCCACTGATGGCCGACTAGGCCATCTTCTGATACATATGCAGCTAGAGACATGAGCTCTGGGGGGTACTGGGTAATTCATAATGTTGTTCCACCCATAGGGTTGCAGATCCCTTTAGCTCCTTGGTTACTTTCTATAGCTTCTCCATTGGGGCCCTGTGATCCATCCAATAGCTGACTGTGAGCATCTACTTCTGTGTTTGCTAGGCCCCGGCATAGTCTCACAAGAGACAGCTATATCTGGGTCCTTTCAGCAAAATCTTGCTAGTGTATGCAATGGTGTCAGCGTTTGGAGGCTGATTATGGGATGGGTCTCCAGATATGGCAGTCTCTAGATGGTCCATTTTTTCGTCTCAGCTCCAAACTGTGTCTCTGTAACTCCTTCCACGGGTGTTTTGTTCCCAATTCTAAGAAGGGGCAAAGTGTCCACACTTTGGTTTTCGTTCTTCTTGAGTTTTATGTGTTTAGCCAATTGTATCTTATATCTTGGGTATTCTAAGTTTCTGGGCTAATATCCACTTATCAGTGAGTACATATCATTTGAGTTCTTTTGTGATTGGGTTACCTCACTCAGGATGATGCCCTCCAGGTCCATCCAGACTGCATTCCTTCTTAGGAGAATGAAAGCACATGAAAGCACACGAAAGCTTTCTATAACACATTTGACTGAGTCCTGAAAAGCATGCACAATCAGAGAAGCACTATCAAAGTCAGGGTGATCCACCTAGGCCATTCTGAGATCTACACACATATTTTCCTAAATTGTTAGTGAATCTAGTCTGTTGGGGTGGTGTGGTAAGACCTATTCCTCCCAATCCTTCCTTATTACCATAGATGGCACCCTCACATAATTCAATGACCTTATTTATATGGAGTTCTACTGTACAAAGTGTCTTGGCTTATCATCCTTATGACCAAGTGAAAAAATCATTACAAATGTCATTTAACCATATATAATTGTATCCATATGTATGTTTTCAAGGGTGACCATTTGTTATTGTATCACCAAGTGGTATGCTCTTCCCTAAGTAGACTATTGCTCCATCTCTCAGCATTTCTTACTTGCCTCTAATTATTTCTGTGGGATTGTACTTGCTTAGCTCATGTTTAGGGAGTCATGTTGGTAAGGCTTGGTAGATGTAGCATCTGACATCCCTAGAACACAAAATCTCACAGAAAACTCCCTGTTCCTCTGGCTTGGGCAATCTCTCTGCCCCCTCTCTCATAATGCTCTCTAAGCCTTGGGTACTGGTGTAGTTTTATATATGTATCCATTGGGATTAAAGTGACTCCACAGCTCTGCAGTCTGATTATTTGTCTGTCTTTTGCAAACTTATCTGTGTGTATAAGGATGAATATTAAGAATGTAGTTAGGGATTATGTGACTTTTTAAAGTAGAGTTTATAGGTTCCCTTCTAAGTCCATTAGGTCACTAGCTCTGGGTAGTTGGCTCCAGAACCAAGTATGATTTCTCTCTTGTTCAGAGGGTCTTAGGCTCAAATAGAGAGCTTACCAGTGGAATTTTAATCCAACAACATGGCTGATATGGCAAGAGATCACATCCAGAGATATGCTCTGATTGCATTGCAGACATGCCATTCATCTTTAATTCCTCTGGCTAGGATACAGACACACCCTTAGTCTACCCCTTTGATCCCAAACAATGACATCTAATTAAGGGGCAGATAAAATGACCAGAGAAAGATTTGACAGAATGAGTCAGGGATAAAATACGCCCAACTCTAATGAGAACAAACAAAACAAAGAGGTTATCACAGGTGGAGAAAATGAGATGTACTCTGTGTGTGTGTGTGTGTGTGTGTGTGTGTGTGTCAATTTTACCAAGACAGTTTTTCAAAGACAGGTTGCAGAGACAACAAACTAGACAGAAATCAAGACAGAATGAGCAAAGGATAGGAAGGAGCCAGAAGATTAGAACAATTGCCAAAGTTAGTACAAGGCCAGGCAAAACAGTTAGCCTCCAAGATGACAACTATATCTGGAAAACAAAAGATACTTTCACACACCAAATTATATATACACTCTTGGGGTTATCATTCTATGCTCAGTCATTGATGGGGTCCATAGGTGCCACAGCTGGGTAGTACCATTATTTGCTTCCCTCCTTTGGAAGCTTGCATGCACATTCTGGTGCCATTAAAGATAACCCTCAAGGAAAGGCTTTCAGATCAGATCCTTTTGTCCTTCAGCTGATGAATGGATAACAAAAATGTAGTGCATATACAATGTGGAATTGTACTCATCAGTAAAGAAAAACAAAACCATATCTCCAGGAAATTGATAGAACTAGAAAGGATCATATTTGATGAGGTTGCCCAAACCCAGAAAGACAATCATCATATGTTGTCTTTCATCTGAGGTTCCTAGCTCCAAATCTTCAGATGTGAGTCCATATCCTATAGTAACTGCAGAAGCCAGAAAAGTAAAAGAAGCTAACTGGTGAGATGTGAATAACATGATGCAAGTGACTCTATTGAAAAAATGAGAAAAATATGGGGACCTCTTAACTATGGAAGCAGAAAGATAGATTCATATGGAGAGGGGTAAAATAATAGCACGGATGGCTGAAAAATCTCATGAAGGATCATACTGAAGAATAAAAAATTACTGAACTCTTCCTCACCCCAGAGCCCGACCCCTCCCATCTAGAGAGTGTTCCCAGAACACTCCTGAACTCTTCACCCCAGAATGCATTCCTGAACTCCTCATCCTAGAGTTCGAACCCTCCCAACTAAAGACTGTTCCAAGAACATTTTTGAGATAAGGGCCTCCTGGAACAACCTCAGAATGAACCGGGTACATTGCCAAATAATAGGACATGACCCCTTAGTTACGTAGAATCCCTTGGCAGAACCCCTTGTCCCTTGGCAGAACCCCTTAGTTATGTAAACTTGTACTTTCCCTACCTGCTCTCCCCCCTTGAGTTTTCCTATATAAGCCTGTGAAAAATTTGGCTGGTCGTCGATTCTCCTCTACACCATACTAGGTGCATGAGTTTCGACCCCAGAGCTCTGGTCTATGTGCTTTCTTGCTGTTGCTTTATTAAATCTTGCCTTCAACATTTTGAGTTCGGTCTCAGTGTCTTCTTGGGTCCGTGGCTGTCCCGAGGCTTGAGTGAGGGTCTCCCTTCGGGGGTCTTTCATTTGGGGGCTCGGTCCGGGATCAGCGCGACCACCCAGAGACCCTAGACCCACTTTAAGGTAAGATTCTTTGACCTGTCTTGGTCTGGTGTCTGTGTTCTGTTTCTAAGTTTGGTGCGATCGCAGTTTCGGTTTTGCGGACGCTCAGTGAGACCGCGCTCCGAGAGGGAACGCGGGGTGGATAAGGATAGACATGTCCAGGTGTCCACCGTTCGTTCGCCCTGGGAGACGTCCCAGGAGGAACAGGGGAGGACAAGGGACGCCTGGTGGATCCCTTTGGAGAGCAAGAGACCATCTGGGGTTGCGAGATCGTGGGTTCGAGTCCCACCTCGTGCCTTGTTGCGAGATCGTGGGTTCGAGTCCCACCTCGTGCAGAGGGTCTCAATCGGCTGGCCTTAGAAAGGCCATCTGATTCTCTGAGTTGCTTGTGGTCAACGCGAAGTCGCCGCCGCTTTTGGTTTCTTTTTTGTCTTAGTCTCGTGTTCGCTCTTGTTGTGTCTACTATTATTCTAGAAATGGGACAATCTGTGTCCACTCCCCTTTCTCTAACTCTGGAGCATTGGAAGGAGGTGCAGGTCAGAGCCCACAACCAGTCGGTGGAGGTCAGAAAGGGTCCGTGGCAGACCTTTTGCGCCTCCGAGTGGCTGACGTTTGGAGTGGGCTGGACACCAGAAGGTGCTTTTGACTTGTCACTAATCGCCGGCGTCAGGCGAATTGTTTTTCAGGAGGAAGGGGGTCACCCTGATCAGATCCCCTACATTGTGACCTGGCAGAATCTCGTCCAATTCCCACCTCCGTGGGTCAAGCCTTGGACCCCAAATTCTTCGAAACTGACGGTCGCGGTTGCCCAGTCTGATGCAGCCGGAAAGTCCAGCCCGTCAGCTCCCCCCAAGATTTATCCAGAGATTGACGACCTCCTCTGGATGGACTCCCAACCTCCCCCTTATCCCCTGCCCCAGCAGCCACCTGCAGCCGCCCCACCACAGGGACGAATAGCGAGAGGGGCTCAGGGACCGGCGGGAGGGACTCGGAGCCGACGAGGCCGAAGCCCCGGGGAGGAAGGGGGGCCGGATTCAACAGTTGCCTTACCACTTAGAGCACATGTGGGAGGGCCAGCGCCAGGACCCAATGATCTCATTCCTTTACAGTACTGGCCTTTTTCCTCTTCTGATTTATATAATTGGAAAACTAACCACCCTCCTTTCTCAGAGAACCCCTCTGGGCTTACTGGGCTCCTTGAGTCACTTATGTTCTCCCATCAACCCACTTGGGATGATTGTCAGCAGCTTTTGCAGGTTCTTTTTACCACAGAAGAAAGAGAAAGAATCCTGGTGGAGGCGAGAAAAAATGTTCTGGGAGAGGACGGCACACCCACTGCCCTCCCTAACCTCGTGGACGAGGCTTTCCCCTTGAACCGCCCCAACTGGGACTACAACACCGCGGAAGGTAGGGGACGCCTCCTTGTCTATCGCCGGACTCTAGTGGCAGGTCTCAGAGGAGCCGCTAGACGGCCCACCAATTTGGCTAAGGTAAGAGAGGTCTTGCAGGGGCAGACTGAACCACCCTCAGTCTTCCTTGAGCGTCTAATGGAGGCATATAGGAGGTACACCCCTTTTGACCCCTTGTCAGAGGGGCAGAGAGCCGCTGTAGCCATGGCCTTCATTGGTCAGTCCGCTCCCGACATTAAGAAAAAGCTACAAAGGCTGGAGGGGCTCCAAGATCATACGCTCCAAGATTTAGTAAAAGAAGCAGAGAAAGTCTATCATAAGAGGGAAACAGAAGAAGAGAGGCAGGAGAGAGAGAAGAAAGAAATGGAGGAGAGGGAAAATAGACGGGATCACTGTCAGGAGAGAAATTTGAGTAAAATTTTGGCCGCAGTCGTAAATGATAGACAGTCAGGAAAAGGTAAAATAGGGCTCCTGGGCAACAGGGCAGTGAAACCGCCAGGTGGCAGAAAGATACCACTGGAAAAAGACCAATGCGCTTATTGCAAAGAGAAAGGACACTGGGCTAGAGATTGCCCTAAAAAACGGGAGCGATCCAAGGTCCTGACCCTAGAAGATGATTAGGGAAGTCGGGGCTCAGACCCCCTCCCTGAGCCTAGGGTAACTTTGTCCGTGGAGGGGACTCCCGTCAACTTCCTGATAGACACCGGAGCAGAGCATTCAGTACTCACTAGTCCCCTAGGCAAGCTAGGCTCTAAAAAGACCATGGTGATTGGAGCCACTGGTAGTAAATTTTACCCCTGGACGACCGAACGAGCCCTACAGATAAACAAGAACATAGTGACCCATTCCTTCCTGGTGATACCTGAGTGTCCTGCTCCCCTCTTGGGGCGCGATCTGCTAACCAAACTAAAGGCTCAAGTCCAATTTACTTCAGAAGGCCCACAAGTAAGCTGGGGAAAAGCTCCCATTGCCTGCCTTGTCCTCAACACAGAGGAAGAGTATCGGTTGCATGAAGAGCAACCCAAAAATGCAGTCCCTTCAGGCTGGCTAACTGCGTTCCCCAATGTCTGGGCAGAACAAGCAGGAATGGGGTTGGCTAAACAAGTGCCTCCGGTTGTGGTAGAACTTAAAGCTGATGCCACCCCCATCTCGGTAAGACAATACCCCATGAGCAAGGAAGCTAGGGAGGGCATCCGGCCTCATATCCAGAGGTTGCTAGACCAAGGAGTTTTAGTCGCCTGTCAGTCCCCCTGGAATACACCACTTCTGCCGGTTCGAAAACCAGGGACTAATGACTATCGCCCGGTGCAAGACCTCCGGGAAGTTAACAAAAGGGTCCTGGACATTCACCCCACAGTCCCGAACCCGTACAATTTATTAAGCTCTCTCCCACCTGAGAGAACATGGTATACAGTCCTAGACTTAAAAGATGCCTTCTTTTGCCTGCGCTTGCACCCTAAGAGTCAGCTCCTGTTTGCCTTTGAATGGAGGGACCCAGAGGGCGGACAGACTGGTCAACTAACCTGGACTAGACTACCACAGGGGTTCAAAAATTCCCCCACCCTGTTTGACGAGGCCCTCCATCGGGATCTCGCACCTTTTCGCGCTCGAAACCCTCAGCTTACCCTACTACAGTATGTGGATGATCTCTTGGTCGCAGCGGCCTCGATATAGCTGTGTCACCAGGGAACTGAGAGGCTCCTCACAGAACTGAGTGACTTGGGGTATCGAGTTTCGGCTAAAAAGGCACAAATTTGTCAAACTGAGGTAACCTACCTGGGGTATACCCTCCGAGGGGGTAAAAGATGGCTCACAGAAGCCCAGAAGAAGACTGTTATGATGATCCCCTCGCCAACCACCCCACGGCAGGTACGTGAGTTTCTGGGGACTGCTGGCTTTTGTAGACTCTGGATTCCAGGCTTTACAACCCTAGCGGCACCTCTATATCCTTTGACTAAGGAAGGGGTTCCTTTTGAGTGGAAAGAAGAGCACCAAAGAGCTTTTGAGGCTATCAAGTCGTCTCTAATGACTGCCCCCGCGCTAGCATTACCAGACTTGACTAAGCCTTTCGTCCTATATGTGGACGAGAGAGCGGGCGTAGCCAGGGGAGTGTTGACACAAGCACTGGGACCCTGGAAGAGACCTGTAGCCTATTTGTCAAAGAAATTAGATCCCGTTGCTAGTGGATGGCCCACATGTCTGAAAGCTATTGCGGCAGTGGCCCTGCTGATCAAAGATGCTGACAAATTGACAATGGGACAACAGGTGACTGTTGTAGCCCCTCATGCCTTGGAAAGTATCGTGTGGCAGCCACCTGACAGATGGATGACAAATGCCCGAATGACACACTATCAGAGCCTGCTGCTAAATGAGCGTGTAACCTTTGCGCCCCCTGCCATCCTCAACCCAGCTACCCTTCTCCCTCTAACAAATGATTCCGTCCCAGTACATCAATGTATGGACATCCTCACTGAAGAAACTGGGACCAGAAGGGACCTGACTGACCAACCCTGGCCTGGAGCTCCCAGTTGGTATACGGACGGCAGCAGTTTCCTGATAGAGGGGAAGCGAAAGGCTGGAGCTGCGGTGGTGAACGGGAAAAAGGTAATTTGGGCAAGCGCTTTGCTTGAAGGAACGTCGGCACAAAAGGCTGAACTTATAGCGCTTATACAAGCCCTCCGAGAGGCTAAAGGTAAGATCGTTAACATCTACACTGACAGCCGCTATGCTTTTGCTACTGCACACATCCATGGGGCCATCTACAGGCAGCGAGGGCTATTGACTTCGGCTGGTAAAGACATTAAAAACAAAGAAGAAATTCTGGCCCTGTTGGAAGCCATACATGCACCTAAGAAGGTAGCCATCATCCACTGCCCCGGCCACCAAAGAGGAGAAGACTTGGTGGCCAAGGGCAACCGAAAGGCAGACTCAGTGGCAAAACAAGTTGCTCAAGGGGCCATGATCTTAACTGAAAAAGGTGATCCGCCCAAAAGCCCTGAGGATGAAAGGTATAACATAAAAGAGCTATTGTGGACCAGTGATCCCCTCCCATATTTTTTTGAAGGAAAAATAGAATTGACTCCCGAAGAAGGAATAAAATTTGTGAAAGGACTACACCAATTCACCCACCTGGGAGTTGAAAAAATGATGAGACTAATTAAGAATTCCCGATACCAAGTCCCCAACCTGAAGTCAGTGGCTCAAAAGATTATAGACTCCTGCAAACCATGTGCATTCACTAATGCGACTAGAGCCTACAAAGAACCTGGAAAGAGACAACGGGGAGACCGTCCTGGAGTGTATTGGGAGGTAGATTTTACTGAAGTTAAACCTGGAATGTATGGTAACAAGTATCTGTTAGTATTTGTAGACACTTTTTCAGGATGGGTTGAGGCGTTTCCCACTAAAACTGAGACTGCCCAGATTGTGGCCAAGAAGATCCTTGAAGAAATCTTGCCAAGATTTGGAATCCCTAAGGTAATCGGGTCCGACAATGGACCAGCCTTTGTTGCCCAGGTAAGTCAGGGCTTGGCCACTCAGTTGGGCATCGATTGGAAATTACACTGTGCTTACCGCCCTCAAAGCTCAGGACAGGTAGAGAGGATGAATAGGACCTTAAAAGAGACCTTGACTAAATTAGCCATTGAGACCGGCGGGAAAGACTGGGTGGCTCTCCTCCCTCTTGCGCTCTTCCAAGCCCGAAACACCCCTGGACGTTTCGGGCTCACTCCTTTTGAAGTTCTGTATGGAGGACCTCCCCCTTTAATGGAAGCTGGTGGAACATTGGTTTCCGACTCTGACCCTGTCTTACCCTCCTCTTTGCTTATTCATTTAAAGGCCCTAGAAGTGATTAGGACCCAGATTTGGGACCAACTGAAGGCAGCCTATACCCCAAGGACCACCGCAGTACCCCATGGGTTCCGAGTTGGAGACAAAGTCTTGGTCAGACGGCATCATCGAACCGGCAGCCTCGAACCACGGTGGAAGGGACCCTATTTGGTGTTACTGACAACCCCTACTACGGTAAAAGTTGACGGGATTGCCTCCTGGATCCATGCCTCCCACGTCAAGAGGGCCGCCAGTCAAGATGAAGAAAACCACGAAGACAATTGGACAGTGGCAGCCACTGACAATCCTCTTAAGCTTCGTTTGCGCCGCAGGCGCCAACCTGAGCCTAGGGAACCATAACCCTCATGCTCCAATTCAACAGTCTTGGGAAGTGCTTAATGAGGAGGGAAACATTGTGTGGGCAACCACTGCAGTCCATCCCCTCTGGACTTGGTGGCCTGATCTCACACCTGACATCTGTAAGTTAGTGGCAGGATCCCCCAAATGGGACCTCCCCGATCATACCGATCTTAGTAACCCACCCCCTGAAGAGCGGTGTGTCCCAAATGGGATAGGGAGCACATATGGGTGTTCGGGGCAGTTTTACCGAGCTAATCTTAGAGCTGCACAATTTTATGTTTGCCCTGGTCAGGGTCAGAGCAAAAGGCTTCAACGAGAATGTGGAGGGGCATCAGATTACTTTTGTGGTAAATGGACATGTGAAACGACAGGGGAAGCTTACTGGAAGCCCTCCTCTGACTGGGACCTAATCACGGTAAAACGAGGAAGTGGTTATGATAAGTCAAATGAAGGAGAAAGAAACCCCTATAAATATCCAGAGAATGGGTGCGCTTTTGAAAACAGCCCCCCAGGACCATGCAAAGGTAAATACTGCAACCCCCTACTTATAAAGTTCACCGAGAAAGGGAAACAACACCGTCTAAGTTGGCTTAAAGGAAATAGGTGGGGTTGGCGAGTATACATTCCACTAAGAGATCCTGGGTTCATTTTCACGATCAGGCTGACAGTGAGAGACCCGGCGGTGACACCCGTTGGGCCCAACAAAGTCCTTATAGAACAGGGCCCCCCAGTCGTACCGGCTCCCCCAAAGGTCCCAGCCGTACCAGCTCCACCAACTCCACAGCCCAACATAGTGGTACCCTCCCTAGGGACTAATACTCCCCTCATAAAGCCTACCTTGGCTTCTCCACCGCCCCTAGGTACAGAGAACCGTCTGGTCAGTCTAGTCCAGGGAGCTTTTTTAGCTTTAAATAGAACTAACCCTAATATGACTCAATCATGCTGGTTATGCTATACCTCTAGCCCCCCTTATTATGAAGGAATAGCTCAGATCAGGACTTATAATATTACTTCAGATCATTCTCAATGTCTTTGGGGAGAAAACAGAAAGTTGACTCTAGCAGCAGTTTCAGGAAGAGGGCTTTGTTTGGGCCAGGTACCTCAGGATAAAGGGCACCTCTGTAATCAGACCCAGAACATCCAGTCTAGCAAAAGTGGTCAGTATCTAGTGCCCCCCTTAGACACAGTATGGGCTTGCAATACCGGTCTCACTCCTTGTGTGTCTATGTCTGTTTTTAATAGTTCCAAAGATTTCTGCATTTTGGTTCAGTTTATTCCTAGACTCCTGTATCATGATGATAGCTCCTTTTTAGACAAATTTGAGCATCGGGTCCGCTGGAGAAGAGAGCCCGTTACCCTAACTTTGGCAGTTCTATTAGGATTAGGAGTAGCGGCTGGAGTAGGTACAGGAACCGCTGCCTTAATTAAGACCCCCCAATACTATGAAGAACTACGTGCAGCTATGGATGTTGATCTTAGAACTATAGAACAGTCTATAACCAAATTAGAAGAATCTTTAACTTCCCTGTCCGAAGTGGTGCTACAGAATAGAAGGGGATTAGACTTATTATTCCTTAAAGAAGGAGGACTCTGTGCTGCCCTAAAAGAAGAATGTTGTTTTTATGTTGACCATTCAGGAGTAATCAAAGATTCTATGGCCAAACTTAGAGAACGCCTAGATATACGTAAAAAAGAAAGAGAAAGCCAACAAGGATGGTTCAAAAGCTGGTTTAATAAGTCCCCTTGGCTCACCACTCTCCTCTCCACCATAGCAGGACCTTTGATTACTCTTATGCTTTTGCTTACTTTTGGCCCCTGCATCCTTAATAAGTTAGTAGCTTTTATTAGAGAAAGGATAAATGCAGTACAGGTTATGGTACTAAGGCAACAATATCGGGTCCTTCAGGAGGTTGAAAACTCGCTCTAAGATTAGAGCTATTTCCTAAAAAGAGTGGGGAATGAAGAATAAAAAATTACTGAACTCTTCTTCACCCCAGAGCCCGACCCCTCCCATCTAGAGAGTGTTCCCAGAACACTCCTGAACTCTTCACCCCAGAATGCATTCCTGAACTCCTCATCCTAGAGTTCGAACCCTCCCAACTAAAGACTGTTCCAAGAACATTTTTGAGATAAGGGCCTCCTGGAACAACCTCAGAATGAACCGGGTACATTGCCAAATAATAGGACATGACCCCTTAGTTACGTAGAATCCCTTGGCAGAACCCCTTGTCCCTTGGCAGAACCCCTTAGTTATGTAAACTTGTACTTTCCCTACCTGCTCTCCCCCCTTGAGTTTTCCTATATAAGCCTGTGAAAAATTTGGCTGGTCGTCGATTCTCCTCTACACCATACTAGGTGCATGAGTTTCGACCCCAGAGCTCTGGTCTATGTGCTTTCTTGCTGTTGCTTTATTAAATCTTGCCTTCAACATTTTGAGTTCGGTCTCAGTGTCTTCTTGGGTCCGCGGCTGTCCCAAGGCTTGAGTGAGGATCTCCCTTCGGGGGTATTTCAATACTATTAACTATCTACCTAAGAACAACAAAAATACATATAAGGTAGTGTATAAATATAAATGGATGATTAAAATAAAATTTCCAATCTGAGGTGACAACGCGCCCCACCAAGAGACAGAGATATTCTAACAAAAACCCCAACACCAGGCATAAGAAACTGTCTTTTCAGTTGTTAACCAGGGTTGCCTAAGAGAATCTCAAAAGAACACAAGATACTGTTTTTAGCCCTCTAGAGGTAGGAGAATTTCTTTTGCTGAAGTCACAATGTCCTTTAGATAAAAGCTATGGGGTTTGTCCATTTGATCACTTGTCCTCTGAGATGCTCCACCCCAGCAGCTGACTCAGAGGGATGTAGAGATCAGCAGGCAAACAGAACATGGAGCTTGAGGACTCTTACAGAAGAGAAGGAGAAAGAATTGAGGTCTCTGGAAGGGGAAGAAACTCCAACAGGAAGACTAACCTGGATCCTTGGGGCTCTCAGAATCTAAATCACCAATCAAAGAGCATACAGCAGCTGAACCTAAGCCTTCCCATGCATATGTGCAGATTGGTCTTCATGTAAGTCCCAAACAACTAGAATGGGGACTATTTCAAAAGCTCCCTGTCAAGGCAGCCTTTTCTGACCTCAGTGGGAGAGAACTCAGAGACTTGAGTGCCAGAGAAGAAAAGAAGGGTGTCTGGGGAAGGGGAAAGATTATGGAAAGGGTAACTTGGAGGGGGGCAGTGAACATGATGGAAAGTGAATAAGTAACAAAATAAAGTTAAATTAAGGAAGGAAGGAAGGAAGGAAGGAAGGAAGGAAAGAAAGAAAGAAAGAAAGAAAGAAAGGAAGGAAGGAAGGAAGGAAGGAAGGAAGGAAGGAAGGAAGGAAGGAAGCAAGCGAGAGAAAGAAAGGAAGAAAGAAAGAAAATGGAAAGAAGGAAGAGGAGAGAAGAGAAGAGAAGAGAAGAGAAGAGAAGAGAAGAGAAGAGAAGAGAAGAGAAGAGAAGAGAAGAGAAGAGAAGAGAAGAGAAGAGTCCAGTGCAAACTTTCCTAGATGTGGTAGAAAATGTTTGCATTTCACTGCTGGCATGTTTTAGTTTCTTTTACACAGTTTATTCATAAGCTTGTTTTTCATAATGGGCAAAATGACACCTGAGTCTTGGTTATCTTCATGTGGAATCATCTAGTAATGAGTGTATTCATACTGCCCAGATTACCTATCTAATACTTAGGAACTATACATTTTATGTGACTAATTTCTTTTATTGTATTAAGTAATATGTTAATATCAGTGTAGATTTAGAATATTTGAGTGTATATACTTATCAAAATACATTGCTATTGAAGCTTGGCTGTGTTACCTCATACTAAGAGAGAAGGGAGATTTGATACCCCTGCTTTCTTTTAGTACAAATGGATAATTTCTTAGATAGAATTATACACTAGTTTAGTTATTACACAGTCCTGGAAAAATTAAATGTTGACTAACCAAACATGTATTACAGAAAAAGCCACAGGTGCTATTTCAATATCTATTGAGCTGTTTTTAAAAACAGATTAATTTGAGAGAAGAAAATGTAAGTGTATTCTAGCATCAAGGAAACAAATCAACAACAACAAAAAAATCCTCAACTAGTTCGTAGATAAAACCTTGTCCTAGCTTGGCATGCAAATTGAGCAGAGGTGGAACAGCGGTGGACCGCACCTTCTGTAATCTGCTATGGTCTGTTTAGAATTGCATCTGTGTGTTGATGGCAAATTCACAGTGACAGAAGTTATAGTCATTGCAAGCATGACTTTTCTAATAACCTTTGCTCTGCCCTAGGATTCCTGACTTCTATGGTGGTGGTATTTTACAGAGAGAGATCATTTAATAAATAGTGTTCTGCAGTCAATTAAGATTAAAGTCAACTTCCCCTTCACACTCCGTAGTAATATGCTTCTGTATCCAACAGATAAGGACTTGAGAAATGTCTTACTGGGACAGGCCAATGGGCCTGGAGTCCAGGATTCTGTCTCCAGCAGTGACAGCAAAGGGTTTTATAGAGGCTTGCATGGTTACCCTCCATGACATTAGCCTGAAGAAGCAGGAGATGTATATTAAGAACACCTGATGACCTTTAATAATCTGCTGTGGATCTGACATCTAAGGATTTGTCAAGTCTGTTGTAAACATATACATTTATTTGCCCTCTAACACTGTAATGTCAGCCATCCTTGAACTAGATGCCAAATAGTCTTTGTTTCACTCTCATCTCTTTCCTTCTTGAATTTGAGAATTTCTTTTCTACTTCTTAATACCTATGTGTGTTTATCTGTAAGGAAACAATAATAGCTGCCCTGCCTTTTAAGTCAAATCTCTAACCTTTATGCTAACTAGCAAGTCAAACAAATATTGTGAAAACTGGTGTGGTTCTAATAGAACATGACATATACTTTCTAATCAATTTACAGAATACTGACTAATAACAGAGGCTAGCTACTCAGGATGCTTGAAGATTATCAATATCTAAAATTCTGTGTTCTCAATAGAGCATCCTTCATGAAAGTGAGACTATTAGATGAGACTGAATACCACATGCACTCTAAGAGAAGACCATCAGTAACTGGTCTCCTGCAGAGAAGCATATTTGTCCTTGACAGAATGCAAACATAAATGACTGTATCTATACAACACTTCTTGAAACTATTCTTTACATTGGTTTTGATAGCAAATTTTACTAATGATTTTATAAAGGTAGTTTACAGTACTTCTTAGGAATAACAAACTCATAAATGGCAATATTGATTGTGGGTTCAGAGGGCTTGCTGTTCTTCTATGGCACCAAAATTTAGTTCCTGTCACTTTGAGTGACTCATAACCATGTGCGACTCCAGATCAAAGGGATATGGCATCAGTTTATAGCCTCCATGAACATTCTCACACATGTGGCATACAGTCACAAAAACATCAATAAAAAAGTAAATAGTTATATAAGATCCTTTTTAAATGATTTAAAAAACCATTCCTTTCCTGTGGAGATCCTTAATTTCTCACGGCAAATTTGGGTAGGAATGGTTACCCTCTCACAAAACAATATTGATTTTGTATAAATTAAAACAGAGTTATATTTTTAATGCTATCTAAGAGATAAATAAGTTAATTTATAAGAAAAAAGAACCACTTTAAAAGTAGAGCCATCCCTCAGAGGATTTCATGAATCCATCACTTTTCAGAAGTTTCAACATTATTCATTATTAAAAAAGATTTGCAAAAGTTTAAATATACTGAAGCAGCCACAGAGCCCCGTGCCTTCCTGAAGTACTTTCCAATCTGTAGCTTTCCTCTAGAGTCCACATGTTACCATTTCTGACATACACTGACCTTTTCCTAGCAAGATTTTCTTTTCCTGGGTTTACACTTTGCTAATGAAGCTGTCAGGAGCATATTGTGAGATGTAAGGAAGAGGACAGCAGCTTTAGTCACTACGTTTATAGGGAGATAATGAATTTCTAAAGATGATGTGTAATTTTAACCTGTGCTCTCAGGTATACTACACTAGTTGATAAGAGACAGTGGGGATTTGAAGGTCAGAATTTTTTTTTTAATTTTTACTTTTTTAATCTCGATCACACAGTCTCACCCTGACCTCTCTTCTGGGTCCCACTCTCGTCAATCCCTCTCCTCAGTGCCCCTCACCTTCTCAGAGAAGGTGAGCCTACTTTAGCTACCACCCCACCTGGGGCACCTAGTTCCAGCAGGACTAGGCATATCCTTTTCTACTGAGACCCAACCAGGCAGTCCAAGCTTAGGAGGAAGAATATCCAATAGCAAGGAACAGAGACCCAGACAGAGTTCTATAGTGGCAGGGCCTGTATTAGTCCTGTATTAGCTTAAATACACATATGCATGTACACATGAATATATACACACATTATTAATTGTATCTAGATTGAATATACAAATATGTGTGCATGTACGTATATTCAATCATAGGCAATTTTACTAATAAACCATATTATCATATATATACATATATACATAAATTAACTAGACTTGCTTATAAGATATAGTCCAAATAATCCGGCAATTGCTAGCTCACCCTGGAGAGGCCAATATATGCTATTTGCTTTGTCCACCATGAGGTTAGCTGTTTCAACAGTCATAATTTGACAAAGAAGGTGTGAGAAATTCTTGAAAAATTCCCTTCTTACATGCCTTTTTATCTAGGCTTCTATTTATGTAGACTTGTAAACTAAGATCTAAGACAATAGGAAAAACAACAATTTCTAAAAGACAAAGCCCCCTCTCTTGCAAAGGCTATGAAAGAATAACGCTAGATTTCCCCCTTTACCTCCCACTTTACCAATACTCTAAATCTTGCAGTAAGTACATTTTGCCCTATATAATCTACTCTGCAGCTCCACTGTGCCAGCAATCCTTTCCCACCTTTTTGATTGAAATATGCATGAGATAAATGCTGGATACCAGGGGAGTCCCTTTGAAACTGTACAGCACCACCTGTGTTCTCCTTTGCTCTCTATCCAACCCTCCTGTGTGGTTAGTCAACACAGGAAATCTAGGAAGGTGAGAGACCAAACATGATGGCTTTATCAGACCCTGTATTCATTACCCGAAGAACATTTACTTTCATCATTTTCATTTCTTCATTTATTTTAAAACCAGTGAACAAGAGCAATCGGATTTGTTTTTAATTGCTCTGCCCAGTCTTTCAAATATCTATAATTGTTTTACATTTAGCTCAAATGTATTAAGAGACATATGGTTATAATAAAGGAATCATTTCAGCTGGTAAAGCCCTGAGCAAAGCTCACAATCACGTGATCATTTGTAAAGCACTGTAGCTTGGATGCATTCTCTGTACAGCTTAATTATAACTCAGCTCAGTGGAAAGTACCATGCTCTTCCTGAGAAAAGAAGTAACTGAGACTTCCCAGAAAACAGTGCAAGCTTCATTATTCATGTCTATCTCTCCTGCACAAGTCCAGACTCCACGCTAGCTCTTATCTTCATCATGCAAAAGTAACATGAAACTTACATCAACTGGGAACTCATATTATTTACTCATTGCTAACTATTACCTTCCCATTAAAATTTTAGCTTAAAATACCCTCTGGTAAATTAGAAATGCTGATAAAAATAAATATAAAAATAAGACAGGCGTTTTGCTTTCGTCTCCCTAGAAGCACTTGACAGGTGGTCACCTTGAAATTTGGCAGCAATAGTACAGCTGACTTTGGAAAAATGACTTGATACAGAAGTTAATCAAGAGCTCTTGGGACCCACCTCTGCATTTTTCCAAGCAATCACTTCTGCAGTTTAAACCTGTTCACCCAAATTGTAAATGGCATACAAAGTAGTTTTTCCCTTCAAACTTTATAGATAAGGCAGAGCACTGTAATTGGCATAGAATGGGAATTAATTACCCTACTTAAATGGATAATCTAGGAAAATCTATCATGTATCAGTTTTGAGTATATAAAGATAATGCTTTTATTATCTTCATAGAATGAAACTGAAACACAGATTTTAGTTACATGTCCTCACCTGCTACTGAAAGGTTAAGGTTGAGAATTAACAATTGACTTTAGGTCATAAGCACATGATTCTAGCTGTGCTTGAACCCTCCCTAACCAAGATCTATGTACTTCAGATGTAAAACCGCTGTAGTGTTTATTGACAAGTTTATTGGAATAACTTCTCCATGTTATGGATCTATGTAGGAAATGTTTGGTTGAGAACAATTTCTGTGACTTCTTTTTTCTCCCAACTGCTTTTTAATGTGTTATCAAATTACTGGGATTCATTCTGCTTAACTTGATCGACTCTGCTAACTTTGGATTTTGGCCATGGGTCAGAGCTCTTGAGTTTATAGATCAGCTCATTCTTGGCAGTTAAAATATACTGCCTGTCCTGTATTTCAGATGAAACTTAAAAAAATACCCAAGGCACAATGAAAAAACCCAACACTTAGTATGTAATATAATGCTACATTGGAACTGCATTTATTATATTAGGAACCACAATTATCCAGTTCTATTCTGGATGTCTTTTTTGTTAGCCACAAATAAACATTCCTAGAAAGAAAAGAGACATTGGAGAGTTAGTTTCTAAAGATGTGAATAGCTACCTCCTTTCAGACCCCTGTCTGAAGTATCTCTATATACTCAATAATTCATACTCAGAGTTTCCATGGACATTCAAAATAAACACAGAGCATATATTATATATATATTAGTAGACCATGTTAGAAAGGATATAATAAAAACTGTTAATGTTAGTTCATTTTCCTGTCTTTTTTCCTTGGTGATGGTCGATCTTCATTGTCAACTTGATCAGATTAAAATTACCCAGAAGACCCACCACTAAATATATCTGCAAAATTGTTTTAACATATGTTTCATTGAGGCAAAAGGTCCTGTGTGAATGTGAGTGGCCTGGGAGAAAAATTAAGTTATAACTATACTTAATTTTTAATGGTTCCTGGGCGAGACCTAGAAAATTTCTTCAGTAACATAACCCACTTTCCTATAAACATCTCTTTAATTATGCTCTAAGGAAGCTCATTGGGTCATTTTTAAAGACATAAGAAGTAAAAAATTACACGATGTAAGAAGGCTTCTATATACTCTATCAAAGGAGAAGGTGATCATAATATTACTCAGCTACAAATCCTGTGATCTAAGATAGAATTCTGCTTGCAAGAAATGCTAGTGAAACAGTATCACAAATGCTATGACAGTCATCAACCATCTTTTATTGGAACTTCTCTATGAGAAGACATCCATACCTGACAATGCTAAAACGTTAAAAGGAAAACAAAACAAAACAAAAAACAAAAACAAAAACAAAACTAAGACTAAATATGTTATAGCGCTTAAATGTAAATCTCCCTCTACTATTCTGCTATATGAGCACAGCAATAAAAGGACATACTATACCCATAGATCAGTACATCTATCAATAATCATCCGAGAGAAATTTCTTACAGTAAATAAGATTGGTTCAATATGGTGATCCTCATCCTTCCTAATGATACAATCCTTTAACACAGTTCTTTATGTTGTGGTGAACCCCTGCCATAGAATTATTTTGTTGTTACTACTGTTATGAATATAAATATTCATGAGTATAAATATAATATAAATATTTGATATACAGAATATCTGATATGTCGCCCCTGTGAAAGGGCCCTTCAGCCCTCAATTTGGTTGTGACCCACAGGTTGATAACTTCTACCAAACAGGGTGAGAAAACTTGGAGCACTCAACCTTGAATGAGATGACTTTATCAAACATCTCCCCTTGAAGCTCAGGGACCTGCTCTGAAGAGAGGCAGAAAAATTGTAAGAACCAGAGTTGATGGTTGAGTATGACTCTTAGGAAACATTATCTTCCTTTACAAAAGGGCTGATGCATATATGAATTCTCAGAGACTATAACAGCACACAGAAGACCTGTACAAGTTCAGGACAGATAATGTCCAAGCACAAAGAAGGGGAAGTGGCCACAAAACCTAACCCTAGCCAAGAAGCTCTTGTCATTTGATATGTGCTGATGGAGGAAATATCAGTGTTCCTCAGTGAAATGGTACTGGGAATATAAACTACACCCCAGGGCAGGCTCTTGTCCATGTGGAGTAGGCCAACACAAAAACAGATTTATCTTTTGTGTGTTTTGTTCTTGTCATTGTTGTTCTTTGGGGGGGGGGGGTATCATTATTTTCTTCCTTTAAATTTTGTTCATATTTTTATTTTTTACTCATTGATTGATTGTGTGAGAGGGACTGAAAGAAAGAAGGAAAAATTAGTTGGAAAAATATAGAGGACTTTCAGAAGTGGAAAGAATATGACAAATGTATATTGTATGAAAAAATGCTAAGCCAATTTTTAAAAAAGCAGGCTTCTTTTCACAGAGCAAAGACTATTACAGAAAGCCACAACTGGTCAGAATACAAAGAACAACTTATTGTGATGTGTCCAGCTCCAGTCTGTACATCTATTGCACCGTCTGACATGGAACATAGAGGAAAAGAAGGTGCGAAGAAGATTCATGCGACCCTGCCCTAGATGAAGAGCTACAGGCAATTACAACTTACTGAAAGAGGAGTAATTAATCTTTTACCCATAGATAAGCTCCCTAAGTGATCATGCAATCCCACCTGTCAGCCCTCAATGTGTATTCACAACCAACACTAAATGGTCTCAGTATTTATATATCTAAATACACATACATACATACATGCATGCATACATACATAATTAATACCAATCTCAATTTTAAATCACCTAAAAATCAAGAAACTATTTTCAACCTGGAATATTATGGGTCATACAAGACATATTTCAATTGAATTAAGTTTTGTCAAAAAAGGGGGCAGGTTTGAATAGGAAAATAATGGTGAACACCATTGTTTATCTTATTCCTGACTTAGTTGTGATGTGTCTAGGCACCTTATTCTCCCTCTACATGCTGTACTGACATTAGAGACAGTGTTCCTTTTAAGCCAAAATAAATCCTTCTTTCCTTAGGTTGCTTTTATTGGGTATTTTGTCATAGCAATGAAAAAAAGTCATTAATGCAACACTATTCCATTAATCGAGACAAAGAGATCTACCAATGAATGCTTAGAATGTAAAAATAAATATTTTCCTATTAGTCCTTTCGACTGATGTGTTAACATCCTTCTATGGGTAAAGAAATCTGAGTCGCATTCTCATAAACATGTAGAATTTTCTCATTAAAGATGTATTAAACAAGAAAAAGTCCATGTAGAGTAGATCTATCTATGTCTGTCTGTCATCAGCTTTTAAAAATGTATTTGGTGGGAAAGGTATCTTTCATGCTATCATCTCAAAACTTTCTTGATTAATCTTACACAACAAAGAGGCTATGCTTTAATTATAACTTAATAACAGTTTATTCATCAAAACTATCTAACCATTAAACTAAGCAAAATTCTACAAGTGTTTTGAAACTAAATCTTTTCTACCTCTTACTGAACCTGTAACAAGGAGTGAGTAGAAGAAGCTTTGCACTTCTTTCTCTCTTTCCTCCTTCACTGCTTTATGCATCACTATCCTTCTATTCCCAACTGGGCTATCTGTTACATCATGCCAGGCACCTAAGGAAGGGGGAAGAGAGTAAAACAAGTCTGAAAGGTTGTTCAGTACAAAGAAAAGACTCTTTTTCATACCTCTGTAATTAAGCACCATGTTCCTTCCCTCTTAGGGTTTTGTTGATTTTGTGCTCCTCAGACCTGGGGTGGATTTAGAGTTAAATGCAAGTTTGATAGGGTTTCTGGACAAAGTTATCTTACATTACTTTGATGAGTTATATTACATTATTCCAGTTTGGTCTATTATATCTGTAGACTTTCTTGTGCTGAGGTTTTTTTGGTTTGGGGTTTTTGTTTGTTTGTTGTTGTTTCTTCTTCTTCTTCTTCTTCTTCTTCTTCTTCTTCTTCTTCTTCTTCTCCTTCTTCTTCTCCTTCTCCTCCTCCTCCTCCTCCTCCTCCTTCTTCTTCTTCCTCTTCTTCGAAGCACATAGAACTAAAGAAATGCCACACAGTTGACATGTGTGTGAGTATGTGTTCAGGTGTATGTGTGTCTTTGTGTATGTATGTGTGTGTGTGTGTGTGTGTGTGTGTGTGTGTGTGTGTGTGTGCACATGGTGGTAGGCATGAACCATACAGTACACAGAAAGCACACCTCTTCTAAAAGTTTAAACCAATACTGACCCCACTTTGCTCAATAGAAATATTTACCATTATCACAGTGAAGTCACTAACTAGGGAAAACAACCAAATCATAATTTTCATGAACAAATTAAATGGCCATCTACCGTGAAGACTACCTTTTGAGAGATACACATTCTTTTCTTTGGGAAATTATAATAGAGCCTTCTTACCAAATCTCCTACCTGCTTACTGTCCTTGGACATCAACAATCACAGGAGCTCTCTGCTTGGTGGTATTGTGGCCTTTTTTCATGCATTCTTGCTAGAAAAGTTAAATTTGCTCCCATATAACATCATTCCTAGGGACACAAATTAATATCAGGCTTTTTCTGGACTTGTCTGTGACCTTTTCTGTTTGTTGATTTGGTTTGGTTCTACCTTCCTTCGTGGACTGTAGCCATGAGTTTTTTTTAATGCTGTCTCAAATCCTGTGCATTCTGTTAGTCAGAAACTAAGTATTTAACTGAAAGAAAGGAATGACCTGAATTGATACAAGAAAATATCCTGTGCCATGCCATGCCACTGGGAGAGACCACTGTTCAGAGTTGTAGGGTCTTAGTACTTACAAGAATTTCTCTCATGACTCTGATAAATTACCTGACAGAATCAAGCATAGCAGAGTGTGGTTGGCTTGGCTCTGAGGGTATTGAATAAGTGTGGTGGTAGGTGTGCATTGCAAATACGTAGAAATAGCGTGGCTCTTGTACTCAGCTGGCTGCTTTGTATCCTGTCTGGAGGCAGAGAGAGCTCCAGCTAGAAATGGACAACCTACTAGCTGTATACAACCTACTAGACTGGTCTACAGTCACCTACTCCCTTCTATGAGGTTCAACTCAAGGTCACCAACTAGAATCAAGTATTGTAACCCTTGACCCTGTGGGAGATTTTTCATATTCAGACCATAAATGTGTACTAAAGATTGAATTGACATTTGAGTTGGTTTTATTATGAGTTTTAAATTCTCTGAAGTCAGTCTGTGTTTCAGCTATCTAGATCCTCAAAGAACTGTGTTTCTCTCTGCCAGAAACATTTCAGAAAATATCTGGACTGTCTGACTGATGGGTGTCTCTTTTTGCTGCTGGGTTGGGTGGCACTAGGAATTGACTTTTTCTTAAAGTAGCTGAGAACTTTTTTTTTTCTCTCTCTCTCTCTTTTTTTTAATTAGGTATTTTCCTTGTTTACATTTCCAATGCTATCCCAAAAGTCCCCCATACCCACCCCCTAATCCCCTACCCACCCACTCCCCCTTTTTGGCCCTGGCGTTCCCCTGTACTGGGGCATATAAAGTTTGCAAGTCCAAAGGGCCTCTCTTTCCAGTGATGGCTGACTAGGCCATCTTTTGATACATATGCAGCTATAGACAAGAGCTCCGGGGTACTGGTTAGTTCATATTGTTGTTCCACCTATAGGGTTGCAGTTCCCTTTAGCTCCTTGGGTACTTCCTCTAGCTCCTCCATTGGGGGCCTTGTGACCCATCCACTTTTTCTAAATTACATATAGACACAGTGATCTTAAGAAAGCTTGCTCACTATGCAAGTGCCTGTTCCAGTATCTAGTCAGGAAAAAAGGCTAAATATCAACTGCTTTCACACAGCTCAGTAAATCAGTGCATTGTATGAAAAAGTAGACTTTGAGTAGGAAGGCTCTAGAGGCCTGTACAGGTAGTAGACTCTCAAGAGGCCTGTTGAAATTATGTTGGATAGTGGAAATTACATCTGAGTGGTTACATCCTGGCTATCTACTTGACTACACCTGGAATTATCTAAACCCAAATCAGATGGCTACATATAGGAGGGATTTTTTTTTTAATTAAATCATTTCAAATAGAGAGGTCCACCTTTAATTTGGGCCACATCTTCTGGTGGCAGCCAAAATAAAAGATTTGGAAAAAGGAAGTTTCCCTCTTTGGCTCCCTCACACTGACTGACAAGTCCATGAAACATTTCAGAATGTTTAAAACTGGCATTGCAGCCTACTTCTTCAGGTTTCTGGAATGTACAGAAGAGCAACTGAGACATTAAGCCTCATGAACTGAATAACTACTGGATTCTTGGACTTTTGCTTAGTAGTCAGTCATTGTTGGACTGGATGGAACATAGCCTATAGGTCATTCTAATCAATTGCCTCTCTGTATAGATAGGTAATTAGATAGATAGATAGATAGATAGATAGATAGATAGATAGATAGATAGATAGATAGATAGATAGATAGATAGAGAGACAGACAGACAAATATACAGCTCAGGGCATTTGGAAAAATCTATCAGACCCCAGAGCATAAAAACCCCTCCCTTCCTGGGTTACATTTCTCAGAGAAACCCACAGGGCAGACCAACCATTGGCCACCTACAGACAAGGGAAGTCCTTATCACCTCATTCCCTAAGGACCAGTCATTTTAAAAGTCACACGGTTCCACCAATCATATTGTGTCCTAGTTGCTGTTTTTCTATTCTACCCCTGAAAGCTGTTCAAAATCTGGCTGAACAGGCCGCCCTGGGTCGCCACCTCTCCTTCAGACACAGGATGACCCTAGGAGGCTGGAACAGTAAATGCTTCTTACTTTTGCATCTATCCCTGGCTCAGCATAGTTCACTCAGAAGGTCCTTGGTAGCTAATGCTCATCAGAGTCTTACAACACTAAAAGAATTAAAGAACTTAAATTGCCATCTTAAAATACAGGCAGAAAATCACAGCAACAAATCTGAAGGTTTTCCAGGTACATTCCAGGGATACTCAAGGATTCAGTGATGCTGCTCCTGAGGAACGATGTGGGGAAGCCCCACATGAACTCTTCACAGCACTTTTAAGGAGAATGTAACCAAGGTCTTTTAGCTTTCAAGCTAGAAGCAAAAATCTTATGCTAAAATGACTGAGCTATATTTATCAATTATTTTTAAAATCACAGCAAGGCAGAGTTTATCAAAGGAAGGGAAGAAAGGTTAACGACATGAAGCTTCTTCGCCATCCTAACAAAGGAGAGCAATATGAAGCTTGCAATTATCTCCACAGACACCCAACATTTGATAAAATCCATCATCCTTTTATGATTAAAACAACAGCAAACCAAGAATGTGAAAGAACATATTTTAATCTGAAAGGGTCACAGAAGCCTGCAGCAACTCGCATCTTAATACTTCTGCCTGGCATGCATATTAAATATGAGGATAAGTTTAACTCTAGATCTTATCACATAACAATTGAATTCACTTTTGCCATTTCTTCTTCTTTGATTTGCTTCTTCTTTTGAAGGTCTTAGACATAATTTACAGAGTCTAGAATTTTCAAAAATAACCATTACATATTTTGATAGAATTATATTGGATATATTGATTTATTTAGGAACTGTTGTCTTTACAATATTTATTCTGCCTAAACAGGAGTAGAATTTGTTTCCTTTTTGCAATCTTCTGTTAGGTCCAAAAGTAACATTATCTTTCAAAAAACTTTAACAGCATAAATAATTTTACTAAATTTATTTGCATGCATTTATTTGCTTTTATGGCTATTATAAATGGTACATTTATGAAGATTCAATTTTAATGTTCTGTGGTTGTGTGTGGAAAAACATTGATTTGTTTCAAGCAAGCTTTTAAATTCTATTAATTCAAGAAATTGGCTATAAATTTTTCTAAGATTTTCAATGTAGGCAATCATAACATTTGTGTAAAAGGAAGGTTTTTTTTTTTTTTCTTTGAGCTATACTTCTGGCTGAAGCATGCAGTGTCCCACACATGATGGACTTTGAGGCTGTTGTCCTTATTTAAGCACTGTTCAGAGGTGGCTGCCCCTGGAGGAATCTACCTTTATCAACATATCAATACATAGGTGGAGTCAACATTCCAAAATACCATTGAGAAGGCTGAGCAGTGAAGGTGGGTTTAATTGGATAATTACTTCTTTGGGATCAGTCATTGTGAGTCTTGTCCCCAGCTCCCTTCCCCTCTGCCTGCCCTTTCCTAGCCCTCAAGAAGTACTTTTGTAAGTCATCAAGGGTCTCTCTCTCATCATTAGAGCAACCTCAGAGGCAGGCAAACATGAGCTGACACTTTTGAAACCACTGGCCAAAATCAATCCATCTTTCCTTAGGGGGTCTACTACTTAGGTATGCTTATTTCAGACCTCTTAAAAGTATGAAATTTACTGCCTAATCCTTCAGTTACCATCTTTTCGAGTCTTACCATTTTTATCCACTAATGGGTAGCATTTTTTTGGCCAAATGACACCTGAAGGACCTATTAGTAAAATTAGTGGGAAGCAAAAACTGCCCCTAAAAATGAAAGCTAAATGTGTGATGCATTAATGTCTTCAGGCTGTAGAGATCGATCAGTGGTTAAGAGCATTGGCTGTTCTTCCAGAAGACCTATGTAGGTAATTCCCCAGCACCCTCAGGGTAGCTCACAACCATGTGTGACTCCAGTACCAGGGGATCCAATGCCATTTAAGTTTCTGTGGGCAATGTATGCACATGGTGCACATAAATGCAGGCAAAATATAAATAACAAACTAATAACTTACTTCTTCAAACCTCACAGCATGTGAACTAGATTGCACAGAATACAAGCTCTTTCTAAAAATGGTGAGTTATCTAGCAGCAAACATGCAAGGGCTGGCTGTGTGGAACACCCCTATGTTCTATGAAGGTGGTTGCAGTGTCTGCAAAATCACATTTTCAGTGCAGAAATGACAGTGGAACAGGGACACTGTAAGAGAGTAAGATGCAGGGCAAAATTAGCAGCTGTGTTAAGAGCCTGTATTGCTCAACAGTAACATTAGTGACTCATATGTGTCTATGTCTATATTGTCTATGTGTCTTGTCTCTGAGCCTGCCTGTTGACACAACCTGGTAATCTGCTGAATTCAACCAAACTTCTGCTATGAAGCTTGACTAATAACTAGATTATAAGGACCTGTTTTATAACCTCATACAGTGTTGAAGGAAAATTTGCATTCTTTTATAAAAATTATCTCTGGTTCCAAAGTTGATAATGAGATTTCTGTAAAATAACTGATTATTCACCAACTTCATAATTTTATGTCTTTGTTTCCTGATACCATTTGCTCTTTAGTATGTTACTACAGAGAACTGAGAGAAAAGAAGTCCAATATAGAGATTTTTCAAAGTCTTGAGAATGACTTTTGAAGTAATATTTTTGCTTTAAAGTTGGGTTTAGTTACACATGGCCAGATTCAGTTTACCTTTCATATACTTTTCCTGAAAGAGCATTATAATTACCCAACACAATCAAGTTTTTCTGAGGGAGACCTGGGAGTTTTTGTTAATGATAATGATTGCATTCAAATGTGTTCCCTTATTTTGATTGAATTTAAAACATTGTATAATTCTTTAAACTTAGTCTACCTCTTCAAAATTACTACAAGAAAGTATTTTAAAGTATTTTAATGGTTTTAGAAAATAGTATTTTATGTTTAACTTGTTGATAACCAATATCAAAAGATGATTAATCTTGGCTGTTTTTAAGGAAAACTTTATTCTTTTTACTGATTTATTTATTTGTTGGTTGGTTTTTTTGCATCCATGTATGTAAATATCTTTATACCAATTTATATATATATATTTCAGATAATCTCCTCTTTCGCTTTCTACCTATTCTTTTGAGTCACAGTCTCTTCCTAAACTTTCTTGACTATACTAGAAACTAGAAAACTCCAGTGATCTTTCTTTCTCTGTCTTCCTCAAGACAGGGTTGTAAGTGGGTGCTATACATACCGCTTGTTAAATACGTGCTGGGATCCAAAACCCTGGTTGCCTACAAAAGCTCTTTAATGCTGAGTCATCTCTACTTGCCTTCTTTTTAAGGCCTCTTATCTCCTGCCTGTTCTCATTGATTCAACTTTCATGTCTTTGTGCTATTGCTGTTGCCCCCCCCCCCTTTTTTTCTTTCATAACACTCACTTAAATGATCTTGGAAGAAAGGTTATTTACTAAAGAATAGACGTGGGACCTCCGGTTTAACTTTGGAATAATGTCTCTTCCTTTCCCATTAACTATGCATAGATCTTCAGGGTAGATTCTGGTCTCATGAGACTCTGCTAAGTACTTGACATGATGTGGATGATCGCAGGATTCTGCAGGTCTGTGTAGAAATCATAGCTGCTGTGATTTCAAGAGCAAAGTCACATCACATCAAAAGAAACACAACTGCCACATTATGTCAAGAAGACAATATCCCTCAGTAGTCCAGCCTCTCTTCCTCTTGTTATATTCTTTCTACAGTTTCTTCTACACAATTCTCTGAACCTAGTTTGAATGACATATATGTTTCATTATGTCTAACAATTCATCAGTCACATTTTTTAGTACTCTGAGGAGCTATGAGTTCCTTGTGGTCATTTGCTCACTGCAAAAAGAAGCTTCTCTGACCAAAGTTGTGAGCAGCACTACTTGGTGGGGATAGAAGCAATAACTTAGACACTTCACATCAATAGTCTTACTCAGCTGTGAATTCTGTGTACTGCACTGCCAAAATTTCATGTAAGATATGTCCACTTGTAGAATGCTTACATGTCTGTTATGGTAGTAACCAACCTCTTTCCGATTGGAATTAAGGCTTGCTACATAGATGGGAATTTACATGTACTATTATAAAATTGGATGAGGAGAGATGACCTTGTCCTCAGTTGAGAAGCTACAGCTTTGTATCATCGTTGTTGTTATTGAATGGACATGATAAACCTGTCAATTTTTCTTTTTCTATTTCTTTACATTTTTCCTAGATATTTTTTCAAACTTATTTATGATCATATGTTTAAATTTCATGTCTCTTTTCACCTATTCATATGTTGACACAGATCATTAATCTGTTTTTGCCTTTATTGTCTCATTTTTGTGTTAAATTATTTTATTGTAGGCTTGAGGAAATTTACTGACCCTCAATTAACTTTAGAATGTCGGCCTTTAGGGATTCAATTTTCGCTATCAGGTTACTACATTCTTTTTAAAAAAATTTCTCTTTTTTGCTTTTTTTTTTTTGCTTTTTTATTGGATATTTTCTTCATTTACATTTCAAATGCTATTCCAAAAGTCCCCTATTAACCCACACACACCGCCCTGCACCCCTACCCACTCACTCCCACTTCTTGGCCCTGACTTTAGCCTGTACTGGGGCATATAAAGTTTGTTAGACCAAGGGTCCTCTCTTCCCAATGATGGCCAAGTAGGCCATCTTCTGCTACATATGCAGCTAGAGACACAAGTTCTGGGGGCACTGGTTAGTTCATATTGTTGTTCCACCTATAGGGTTGCAGACCCCTTCAGCTCCTTGGATACTTTCTCTAGCTCCTCCACTGGGGGCCCTGTGTTCCATCCTATAAATGACTGTGAGCATCCATTTCTGTGTTTGCCAGGCACGGGCATAGCCTCACAAGAGACAGCTATATCAGGGTCCTTTCAGCAAAATCTTGTTGACATATGAAATGGTGTCTGCATTAGGAGGCTGATTATGGGATGGATCCCTGGGTGCAGCAGTCTCTAGATGGTCCATCCTTTCATCTCATCGCCAAAATTTGTCTCTGCAACTGCTTCCATAGATATTTTATTCCCTATTCTAGGGAAGAATGAGGTATCCACGGGTTGGTCTTCCTTCTTGATTTCCTTGTGTTTTCGAAGTTGTATCTTGGGTATTCTAGGTTTCTGGGCTAATATCCACTTATCAGTGAGTGCATATCAAGTGACTTCTTTTGTGATTGGGTTACCTCACTCAGGATGATATCCTCCAGATACATCCATTTGCCCAAGAATTTCATAAATTCATTGTTTTTAATAGCTGCATAGTACTCCATTGTGTAAATGTACCACATTCTCTGTATCCATTCCTCTGTTGAGGGACATCTGGGTTCTTTCCAACTTCTGGCTATTATAAATGAGGCTGCTATGAAAATAGTGGAACATGTGCCCTTATTACCAGTTGGAACATCTTCTGGGTATATGCCTAGGAGAGGTATTGCTGGATCTTCCAGTAGTACTATGTCCAGTTTTCTGAGAAACTGCCAGACTGATTTCCAAAGTGGTTGTACAAGCTTGAAATTCCACCAGAAATGTAGGAGTGTCCCTTTTTCTCCACATCCATGCCAGCATCTGCTGTCACCTGAATTTTTGATCCTAGCCATTCTGACTGGTGTGAGGTGGAATCTCAGGGTGGTTTTGATTTCCATTTCCCTGATGATTAAGGCTGTTGAACACTTTTTTCAAGTGCTTCTCAGACTTTCTGTATTCCTCTGTTGAGAATTCTTTGTTTAGCTCTGTACCCCATTTTTAAATGGGGTTATTTAAATTTCTGGAGTTCAGCTTCTTGAGCTCTTTGTATATATTGGATATTAGTCCCCTATCAGATTTAGGATTGGTAAAAATTCTTTCCCAATCTGTTGGTGGCCTTTTTGTCTTATTGACAGTATCTTTTGCCCTAGAGAATCTTTGCAATTTTATGAGGTCCCATTTGTCAATTCTTGATCTTACAGAACAAGCCATTGCTGTTCTGTTTAGGAATTTTTCCCCTGTGCCCATATCTTCAAGAGTTTTCCCCACATTCTCCTCTATAAATTTCAGTGTCTCTGGTTTTATGTGGAGGTCTTTGATTTACTTAGACTTGAGCTTTGTACAAAGAGATAAGAATGGATCAATTTGCATTCTTCTACATGGTAACTGCCAGTTGTGTCAGCACCATTTGTTGAAAATGCTGTCTTTTTTTCCACTGGTTGGTTTTAGCTCCCTTGTCAAAGATCAGCTTCCCATAGGTGTGTGGGTTCATTTCTAGGTCTTCAATTATATTCCATTGATCTACCTGTCTGTCGTTGTACTAGTACCATGCAGGTTTGTTTTGTTTTTTTGTTTTTTTTAATCACAATTGCTCTGTAGTACAGCTTGAGATCAGGCATGGTGATTCCCCCAGAAGATCTTTTATTGCTGAGAATAGTTTTTGCTATCCTAGGTTTTTTGTTATTCCAGATGAATTTGCAAATTGCCCTTTCTAACTCAGTGAAGAATTGAGTTGGAATTTTGATGGGGATTGCATTGAATCTGTAGATTGCTTTCGGCAGGATAGCCATTTTACTATATTAATCCTGCCAATCCATGAGCATGGTAGATCTTTCCATCTTCTGAGATCTTCTTCAATTTCTTTCTTCAGAGTCTTGAAATTCTTGTCATACAGATCTTTCACTTCCTTAGTTAGAGTCACACCAAGGTATTTTATATTATTTGTGACTATTGTGAAGGGTGTTGTTTCCCTAATTTCTTTCTCAGCCTGTTTATCCTTTGTTTAGAGAAAGGCCACTGATTTGTTTGAGTTAAATTTATATCCAGCTATTGCGCTGAAGCTGATTATCAAGTTTAGGATTTCTCTGGTGGAATTTTTAGGGTCACTTATATATACTATCATATCACCTGCAAATAGTGATATTTTGACTTCTTCCTTTCCAACAAGTATCCCCTTGACCTCCTTTTGTTGCCGAATTGCTCTGGCTAGGATTTCAAGTACTGTGTTGAATAGGTAGGGATAAAGTGGACAGCCTTGTCTAGTCCCTGATTTTAGTGGGATTGCTTCCAGCTTCTCTCCATTTACTTTGATGTTGGTACTGGTTTGCTATATATTGCTTTTATTATGTATGGGCCTTGAATTCCTAATCTTTCCATGACTTTTATCATATAGGGGTGTTATATTTTGTCAAATGCTTTCTCAGCATCTATGGAGATGATCATTCGATTTTTTTTTTTTGAGTTTGTTTATATAGTGGATTTCATTGATAGATTTCCATATATTAAACCATCCCTGCATCCCTGGGATGAAGCCTACTTGGTCATGATGGATGATCATTTTGAATTGTTCTTGGACTCGGTTTGTGAGGATTTTATTGAGTATTTTTGCATAGATATTCATAAGGGAAATAGGTCTGAAGTTCTCTTTTTATGTCTCCTTTTTCATTTCTGATCTTGTTAATTAGGATACTGCCCCTGTGCCTTCTAGTCATCTAGCTAAGGGTTTATCTATCTTGTTGATTTTCTCAAAGAACTAGCTCCTGGTTTGTTTGATTCTTTGTATAGTTCTTTTTGTTTCCACTTGGTTGATTTCTGCCCTAAGTTTGACTATTTCCTGCAATCTTCTCCTCTTGGGTGAATTTGCTTCCTTTCATTCTAGAGTTTCTAGGCGTGCTGTCAGACTGTTAGTGTATGCTCTCTCTACTTTCTTTTTGGAGGCACTCAGGGCTATGAGTTTTCCTCTTAGGACTGCCTTCATTGTGTCCCATAAGTTTGGGTATGTCGTGGCTTCATTTTCATTAAACTCTAAAAAGTCTTTAATTTCTTTCATTATTTCTTACTTGACCAAGCTATCATTGAGTAGAGTATTGTTCAGTTTCCACGTGAATGTTGGCTTTCTATTATTTATGTTGTTATTGAAGATCAGCCTTAGTCCATGGTGATCTGATAGGATGCATGGGATAATTTCAATATTTTTGTATCTGTTGGGCCTGTTTTGTGACCAGTTCTATGGTCAATTTTGGAGGAGGTACCATGTGGTGCTGAGAAGAAGGTATATCCTTTTGTTTTAGGATAAAATGTTCTGTAGATATCTGTTAAAACAATTTGTTTCATAACTTCTGTTAGTATCCATGTGTCTCTGCTTATTTTCTGTTTCCAGGATCTGTCCATTGGTGAGAGTTGGGTGTTGAAGTCTCCCACTATTATTGTGTGAGGTGCAATGTGTGCTTTAAGCTTTACTAAAGTTTCTTTAATGAATGTGGCCGCCCTTGCATTTGAAGCATAGATATTCAGAATTGAGAGATTGTCTTGGTAGATTTTACCTTTGATGAGTATGAAGTGCCCCTCCTTGTCTTTTTTGATAACTTTGGGTTGGAAGTCGATTTTATTCGATATTAAAGTGGCTATTCCAGTTTGTTTCTTCAGACCATTTGCTTGGAAAATTGTTTCCCAGCCTTTTACTCTGAGTTAGTATCTGTCTTTATCCCTGAGGTGGGTTTCTTGTAAGAGGCAAAATGTTGGGTCCTGTTTGTGCAGCCAGTTTGTTAGTCTATGTCTTTTTATTGGGGAATTGAGTCCATTGATGTTAAGAGAAATCAAAGAAAAGTAATTGTTGCTTCCTGTCTTTTTTGTTGTTAAAGTTCGGGATCTGTTCTTGTGGTTGTCTTCTTTTAGGTTTGTTAAAGGATTACTTTCTTGCATTTTCAAGGGTGTAGTTCCCATCTTTGTGTTGGAGTTTTCCCCTTATTATCCTTTGAAGGGCTGGATTTGTGGAAAGATATTGTGTGAATTTGGTTTTGTCATGGAATACTTGGTTTCTCCATCTATGGTAATGGAGAGTTTGGCTGGGTATAGTAGCTTGGGCTGGCATTTGTGTTCTCTTACTGTCTGTATAACATCTGTCCAGTATCTTCTGGCTTTCATAGTCTCTGGTGAAAAGTCTGGTGTAATTCTGATAGGCCTGCCTTTATATGTTACTTGACCTTCTTCCCTTACTGCTTTTAACATTCTGTCTTTATTTAGTGCATTTGTTGTTCTGATTATTATGTGTTGGGAGGAATTTCTTTGCTAGTCCAGTCTATTTGGAGTTTTGTAGGCTTCTTGTATGTTCATGGCCATCTCTTTCTTTAGGTATGGGAAGTTTTCTTCTATAATTTTGTTGAAGATATTTGCTTGCCCTTTAAGTTGAAAATCTTTATTCTCATCCACTCCTATTATCCGTAGGTTTGGTCTTCTCATTGTGTCCTGGATTTCCTAAGTGTTTTGAGTTAGGATCTTTTTGCATTTTACATTTTCTTTGATTGTTGTGTCCATGTTCCTTATGGAATCTTCTGCACCTGAGATTTTCTCTTCCATCTCTTGTATTCTGTTGCTGATGCTCACATCTATGGTACCTGATTTCTTTCCTAAGGCTTCTATCTCCAGAGTTGTCTCCCTTTGGGTTTACTTCATTGTTTCTACTTCCATTTTTAGATCTTGGATGGTTTTGTTCAATTCCACTACTGCCTGTTTGGTTGTATTTTCCTGTAATTCTTTAAGGGATTTTTGTGTTTCTTCTACCTGTTTAGCAGTGTTTGCCTGTATTTCTTTAAGGACTTCTACCTGTTTAGCAGTGTTCTCCTGTAATTCCTTGAGGGATTTTTGTGTTTCCTCGTTAAGGGCTTCTACCTCCTTAGCACTGTTCTCCTGTATTTCTTTAAGTGTGTTGTTAATGCCGTTCTTTAAATCTTCTACCACCATCATGAGATATGATTTTTAAATCCGTGTCTTGCTTTTCAGGTATGCTGGGGTACCCAGGACTCATTGTGGTGAGCATACTAGGTTCTAATGATGCCCAGTGTTCTTGGTTTCTGTTAGTAAGATTCTTATGTTTGCCTTCGCCATCTGGAAATCTCTGGTGTTAATGATCAAGCTGTCCAACTCTCACCTGAGTTCCAGTGGTCAGAGAACTCTCTGCAGGCAAGTTCTCCTCTAGCAGGGCAGGTGTCCAATAGTCTGGAGCTCTGATCCACCTCCTGAGTTCTGGGGTCAGAACCCTCCCTGTAGGCCAACTCTCCTCTGGCAAGGAATGTGCCCAGGGGTCTGGGTCTCAGTTCTGCCTCCTGGCTGAGGATGAAGGCCTGAGGGGATGCTGACCAAGAAGCTCTGTTGCTTCTATCACCCATGTGCTCTCAGGTGATCAGAAGGTCCTGGGTGTGCTAGGGGTCCTGTGGCATGGAGAGTCCTCTGGTGCCCCAGATGCCCTCAGCCAGGTTCATGCAGAAGATGGCAAGGCTGGCCCCAACTTGAATGGATCCCAGCCTCTAGTCGGGTGAAGTTTCTTTGTGCCTCTTCCTGCTGGCACAAGACCCTCCCAGATTCTTTGGAGCTGATGTTGCATTCCACTCACCAGTGTTCCTGAGGTAATCCTGAGGTCCTGCAGCATGGAGAGGACTCTGGAGCCCTTAGCAGCCTCTGCTGGGCTCAGAAGGAAGATGGCAGGGCAAAAAAAAAAAATACTTTTTGATACACCACAATACAAATATGGATTCACTTTGCTTTTTCATCTTATATTTCTTTCTATGGCTGAAAAAGTAAAAAAACATTCTTTACTTTCTTGGTCATGATGCACACGTGTATTAAATTCTGCAACGCATTCAATCATGCTTTCCTAATGTATTTTTATTTCTCTCTACTACATAGCATTCTCCAAAAATCTACCATCAACCTACTCATTCTGTGACTTCACTCAGTCATCTGGATACATGGGTTCCTGAGTTTTTATCTTCAGTAAATAAAATGTGACTTCACATGTATTTGTACTTTACTATATATATATTATATTATATATATATATATATATTAATTTTCCTTCAAAATGACCAGGATATAAATTTACCCATTTATATCTCATTGGTTATAGTCTCATTGTCTCTCTTTAAAAATCATTTTAATATACACATAATTGGAGATCCTGAATTTAGACATTCTGCATTTATGGTGGCTTGTTCTCTTTGTTTTCTAAGGTTTTATTTTTAAACAACTAGTGGGTAAAGATTGTTTTTCTCATGCGAGACTTCTAAGGTTTATATCACTGAAACCCTGTATGTAAAAATTATTTCAAGGCTTGGGGTTGACATACCATTTAGTTAATATTGTCACTAAAATCTGGAGAAGATACAAATTAAGGTATAGGTTTCTCATAAATGTTATTAATACTCAAAACTCAACAGGAAAGACTTTGCTTTCTTAGATCATTTTTAGAACCATGCTTCTTCCATGGCTGGTGAGATGTTTTTTCCACTTTCAGCTTCTTTCAAAGCCCACTAAAAATAAATGTTTCTTTCCTATTCTTGTCAGTTCCATTAAAGACTCAAAGGTGACTTGAACTTTATGCTATGTTGGAGTGCCTAGTATCAGAGCAAACTTTTATTTGCATTAGCAAATAATGGAAGTGAAAGAGTAACAGAGGAAAGGGAGGGGGAGAATGTTGGAGGGAAGGGAGCAGGGAGGGGAAGAGGGAGGGAGGGATAAAGAAGAAGAGGATGAAAGATGGGTCTTTAAATAATATGGGAATTAGCTATTGAAACCTGCATGTAGAGAGAGAACATACTGTAGGAAAATGAAACACAGTGAGGTAGTCTCAAGGAGAATGGCACTTGAAGATATTTGTCACTCTAAGGTACAATATGTGAGGTCTTATTGAGTTGCTTTTGGAAGATGTAGGAGTGTCCTGGACATAAACTAAGGAAGTAAACATAGAATTTGGTGCTATCAAGCCTTTCATATTTGGAAATTCATTCTGTACAAGAAAAGACATTTATACAAAACTAAGCCTAACCTTTCACCACATTTTCTCTCAGATTTAGGTATTTGATGATTTCTAAATTCAGCCTGTTTCTGAAAATGAGCAAATAGAAAGTAACAGACTAGCACCAACCAAGCCCTTTGGCATTATTGTGGAACTGAAAATATCAAAACTTGATTTCAAGGTTCATAAGAGAAGAGTGACCACAGTATGTGCCCAAGCTGCCAGGGAGATCTCTGAAAGTGAAAGCTCAGGTAACCTGGAGGTGCTCAGTACATGGGCTCGGTGTTGTGTTGTGTTGTATTGTTGTTGTTATTGTTGTTGTTGTTGTTTTCCTGTTCTAGGTGGACAACTTTTCTCTGAAAAAAAACAAACAAACACAACATCCTCCGCATTTTCTCATTTGTGTATTAAACTACTCATTTAAAAAAAATTATGTACCCCAGAAGACAGATTTGAAAGTACTAAAATCCAAGAGAAGAAAAAGCAAACTTAAACTTATCTATAGCTTACAGTAAGAAAAAAAGGGAAATAATGGAGATTTTTTTTCCCCAGAAAACTAAATGTATCCAAGGATCTATGAAACATTGGAATAGATAATATTCTAACAGTGGAATCGAAACAACTTCAACTCAGATTGGGTGAAAAGGTTGAATATATTAGAGGAGAGTCCTCTGGTTGGGGGAATAGTTGGGGAATATTCTGGCCCAAGCTTTCTTTCAGTGAAGGCATGAAAGGCCAGACAGAACATGCATTAGTTATGGGACCCAGGCTAAATCTGATTTATAAAAGGGGCATGGATGGAGAGGTCAGGAGTATTCAGCAGACTAGATACTGGAAGAAGGCAGGGGAAGTCTGCGAAACTATTGGGGCTTCTGGAAATGACCTAGAAGGGATCTGTGGGTAGGTGTACATAGAACAAGTTCTGGCAGAAGCCTAGAGCTTGGTGGCCATGATATACACATGTATGTATGTTCATACAGTATTATACCTATAATGTATATGGCAGTTCAAGTTTCTCAGAAACATTCATTCCTTGGGGAAATACAAATTGATTTACTTGGCCTCACACATGTATTTTTGTAGTTGCATCAAAAGCTGTGGACATTTTCATCACATTCGGTTTTTACACTGCCTTTCATAAATTTACTAGTAAGAATTTTAGGATGAGAATTTAAGGATGTTATGTGTCTAGGTACACACATTGTAAAAAGTTTTTTAAAAGTGACAGCTAGCTCTAGTATCTCTTGAACAAAGGCAAGTCCTGAGCAGTGTATATTGTGTTAGTCTTTTAAATAACATACTCTCAGAAAAAAAAAATGATATAGAATGTGTGTTATGCTCTTAATTATATATTTGTGGTAAGTATAAGTGAAATATGAATACAATTAATAATAATGATGGAAATAAATGCTATGCATCTGGGAAATTTAGGCTTTAACATATACATACATACGTGTCTATTTGTGTGTGTGTGTGTGTAACTTTTATGTGAGAGATAGCTTCAAATAGTTTTACAACAAAGAAATAAAAGCTAATGTTTTGATTTATTTTAAGATAAATATCTAATATATAAGTTAGAATAAAGTAATGAGAAAATAATAAACTCAATTCTTGAGAGGTCACATGTACTATGTTAATGTCATGCCTGACAATCTTTTACAAGTACATCTGATTTCTACCAAGCATGACAAGAAACAAAAATGTGTAAGCATCAGTTTCATATTCCATTGTGCTGTGTTTAAACAAGTGGATGCTTGGGCTGTGAGTAGGTTGTTTATGATTTATACAAAGGATAGCTGTGATTCCAGGTCATGTGCTTCCAATTCTCTCATTGTTCCCACTCTATTGAAAATCTACATATCAATCATTACCTAATGATATGGAAAGCTAATATAGTCAATCTCTGTTCATTTTTTCTCCTTCTTGTGTATATGTAATAATATTGCTGTTATATAAAATAAGGTATACACAGAGTAGGGATTAAATTCAAGGTAACCTTTGGGCTTTGTGATCCAAGTTAATTCAATCATGTTCCACAAGTTTTGTAAACACAAGGCTCCATTTATTTTCCATCAGTCTCTCCCATAATCAATGAGAACCTGAAAGAGCTAGTGTGCATTTCACTTGGATTTAAGATGGGGACCTTAGAGGCCAGAATGCCCTAAAGATTTCTAGGTAACCAGAGCTGTCTTCTGTCTTCAGTTCTCCTGTGTCATCCTTTCAGGAGCCAAGAAAAAAAAAAGTATGTCACCACACACAGCTTTCATAGTTCTTATTAAAGTTGATAGCATTTTGATGCTATAACAGTAATAATTTATTTACAAACAGGAGCTCCCAAAATGTGTTATTTATACTCTCATGGTTTCATGTTTTTTTCTTTGCTTTTTAAAATTAGTTAATTTTGTCTTTTTTTTTTTTTTTTTTGGTTACCTTATTTATTTACATTTCAAATGTCATCTCCTTTTCCAGTTTCTCCTAGGCAAACCTCCTGATCCATTCCCCTCCCCGCTGCTTCTATGAGAGTGCTCATCCATCCATTCCTGCCTTGCCACCCTAGCATTCTACTACATTGTGGCATCCAGCTTTCACAGGACCAAGGGCTTCCCCTCCGACTGATGATACATATGCACCTGGAGCCCTGGGTCCCTCCATGTGTACTCTTAAGTTGGTGGTTTTGTTCCTCAGAGCACTTGGGGTGGGGGGTTCTGTTTGGTTGATATTGTTCTTCCTATGGGGTTACAAACACCTTTGCTCCTTCAGTCCTTCCCCTAACTCCTCCATGGTGTTCTCAGACCAATGGTTGGCTGCCAGCATCCACATCTGTATAGGTCAAGCTCTGTCAGACCCTCTCAGGGGACAGCTATACCAGACTCCTTTCAGAAAGTGCAGCACCAATAGTGTCTGGGTTTGATGTCTGTAGATGGGATGGAACCCAGGGTGGGGCAGTCTCTGGATGGTCTTTCCTTCAGTCTCTGCTACACTCTTTGTTTCTGCATTTCCTTTAGATAGGAGTCATTCTGGGTTAATTTTTTTAATAAATATTTTCTTCATTTACATTTCAAATGTTATCACCTTTCCTAGTTTCCTCTCCAAAAGTCCCCTATACCCTCCCCGCACCTTGTTTCCCAACCCACTCATTCCTGCTTCCTTGCCCTGGCACTCCCCTGTACTGAGTTAATATTTTTGATATGGTTGAGTGGCCTCATCCCTCAACCAGAGCTTGTGCCTAACCACAGGATATGGTCTCTACAGGTTCTCTCTCCCTTCTGTTGGATATTTCAGCTAATGACATCTCCATTGGGTAATGGGACCCTCTTGATTTCCTGGAATCTTGTACTTTCTAGTGGCTACTCCCAGTTCCCCATCCAACCACTGCTACACACCTCCATTTAATTTCCTCACCCACCCTAGTTTCCTCTCACAACTAATCCTGTCCCCCCATTTTCACTCGCTCTCCTCTCTCCTACCCAGGTAACTCCCTCCCTCTACTTCCCATGATTATTTTTTCCCCTTCCATGTAGGACTAAAGCATCCATACTTTGGTCTTCTTTCTTCTTAAGCTTTATGTGGTCTTTGAGTTGTATTGTGGGTATTCAGAGCTTTTTGGTATTTTGGCTTATCTGTGAGTATATACAATGTCTGTTGTTTTCTGACTGTGTTATCTCACTAAGGATATTTTCTAGTTCTATCCATTTGCCTGTGAATTTCACTAAGTCATTGTTTTTAATTGTTGAATAGTACTTCATTGTGTATATATACCATATTTTCTGTATCTATTCCTATGTTGAGGGACATCTGGGTTCTTTCTAGCTTCTAGCTACTGTGAATAAGGCTGCTATGAACATAGTGGAACATGTGTACTTGTTATATGTTGTAGCACCTTTTGGGTATATGCCCAGGAGTGATATAGCTGGGTCCTCAGGTAGTACTATGTCCAATTTTCTGAGGAATCACCAAACTGATTTCCAGAGTGTTTGTACCAACTTGCAATCCTACCAACAATGGAGGAATGTTCCTCTTTCTCCACATCATCCCCAGAAACTGCTGTTACCTGAGATTTTTATCTTAGCCATTCTGACTGGAATCTTAGGGTAGTTTTGATTTGCATTTTTCTGATAACTAAGGATGTTGAATATTTATTTAGGTGCTTCTTGGTCATTTAATATTCCTCAGTTGAGAATTCTTTGCCTAGCTCTGTATTTCATTTTTAATATGGTTATTTGGTTCTCTGGAGTCTAACTTCTTTGTATATATTGAACTTAACCCTTTATTAGATGTAGGGTTAGTATACATCTTTTTCTAATCTGTAGGTTGAAGTTTTGTACAGTTAACAGTGTTCTTTGCCTTGTAGAAGATTTTCAATTGTATGAGATTCCATTTGTCTATGTTGATTTTAGAGTACTTATAAGCCTGTGTTCTGTTTAGGAAAATTTCCCTGTGCTGATATATTTGAGGTTCTTTCCCACATTCTCTTCTATCAGATTCAGTGTATCTGGCTTTATGTGGAGGTCCTTGATCCACTTGGACTTAAGCTTTTACAAGGAGATAAGAATGTATCATTTTGCATTCTTCTACACATGAAGCACTGCTTGAGCCAGCACCATTTGTTAAATATGCTATCTTTTTCCCCCCACTGGATGAAACAAAATCTTCTTTGTCAAAGATTCTACCTGCCTGTCACTGTATGAATACCATGCTGCTTTTATCACTACTGCTCTGTAATATAGCTTGAGGTCAGTGATAGTGGTTCCACAAAAAGTTCTCTTATTGTTGAGAACAGCTTTCACTATCTTGGGTATTTTGTTATTCCAGATTAATTTGAGAATTCCACTTTCTGTCTCTGTGAAGAATTGAGATAGAATTTGATGAGGATTGCATTGAACCTGTAGATTACTTTGATAAGATGGCCATTTTTACTGTATCAATCTTACTGGTTCATGAGCATGGGAGCTCTATGGAACTCTATGAATGCAATCCACTACATAAACGAATTTAAAAAAATAAATACCACATGATCATCTTGTGATGCTTGTTAGATGTTGAAAAAGCATTTGACAAAATATACCAAACACCCCTTCATGTTAAAAGTCTTGGAAATATCAAGAACTCAAGGCCTGTGCATAAACTTACCAAAAGCAATATATAGCAAACCAATAGCCAACATCATACTAAATGGAGAGAAACTTGAAGCAATTCCACTAAAATTGGAGAATGAACAAGACTGCCCACTCTCTCCTTATCTATTCAATATGGTACTTGAAGTTATAGCCAGAGCAATTAGACAAGAAAAGGAGATCAAAGGGATATAAATTGGAAAGAAAGAAGTCGAGATATCACTATTTGCAGGTGATATGACAGTATACTTAAGTGACCCCAAAAATTCCACCAGAGAAATCTTACAGCTGATGAACAGCAATCTGGATGGATATAAAATTAACTCAAATCAGTAGTCTTCCTCTCTTCAAAGGATAAACAAGCTGACAAAGAAATTAGGGAAACAACACCCTCACAATAGTCACAAATAATATAAAATACATCGGTGTGACTCTAACTAAACAAGTGAAAGATCTGTAGGACAAGAAATTCAAATCTCTGAATAAGGAAATTGAAGAAGACTTCAGTAGATGGCAATTTTTTTCTTTAATGACAAAGTATTTAAAGTCACAGTGAAGTCATGGTATAGATTCTCATAATGTGTCTAAATGTCACTCACTGAAAAAAATGTGAGCTGTTTCCTGATTATCTCTCAAATAAGCTGATACAAACATTAAAAAAATTGTTACAGTGAAGTGTTTCATTTCTGTATTTGAAGAAAAAGGAAAGCAACTGAAGAGTGCCATTAGGCACTGCCTGGCTTCTTTATACAGATGCAGTGTTATTTTTGCTATTTCTAATTCCAAGTGTTTAAATGTTGTTTTGCTTTGTTATGTTTTGTTTTGTTTCAAATTTCTATCCTTCTCCCCAGGGCCTCTTCTGATCAGCATAAAATGATATCTAGGAAAAAATGAGGCACTGAACAGAACAACTAAGAGGCAAAACTCTAGGCTCACTGTTGTAAATACAAGATTTTCATCTGCTTACTGCGCATATGACCACATCTCCATCTTTATATTTCTATCTATAAGACTTACTCTTATTTCATCCAAAGATGATAAATACTAAAGAGGATTAAAGTATTTGGAAATTAAAGATGCTGCATAAATCAAAATGTGGTGTTTTGGAATAATTATTGCAGTACTTCCTCTTAGCCCTGACAGTTAATAAATCATTAAGCTCGATGGAAAGAAAAACTACTAATTATGCTAAGTGAACAGTATCCTGATAGAATTCTGTGTTTTGTCCCGGGTAACTCATTTAACATGGATGGTCTCTTTTTCTTACCACTCAGTGCTTTGCCAGCATTTTCTTTAATCTTATCAGATCTGTTTGATTTAATTGAGAAGTCACTTTACAAGAATGTCATTTTTCTTGCATCTCTTCAATAAAGTAATATAATTAAGATTATGCAAAGCAGAGAAGATTGCCAGAATACGAGGCAAGAGTGAAGGTCTGTGAAATCCCCAAATTAGGATTGCTGTAGTCAATATAAATAATTGACATTTAGGTGACCTAATTAAAACAAATTACATCTCTGTGGGGGGAAAACTATGATTTTCAACTTAGAATGTTCTTAAGAAATAATGTGCAAAATATCTGAGACAGCAGTGGGATTTTTTTTATTTTCTATGAAAATTGTTGCTCTTGAATAAACAATATTCAATAAGTGGAGAAACCATGGAATTGAAAAGTACATGAGAAGTAGATTGTGGTTATTAGTAAGAAAAAACATAGCAATTACATGCAACTGACTTAGAATAAAACTTTGAGAATTCTTTATTCTTCCTGTGCCACAGAATCATGTTTGCAAGGTAGATTTCTCATAGGTCTTTCATGAGATAAAATTAACTTGCTATGTGCATAACACCTACTACCCTTCTCAAACATGGTAGAACTTTACATCTCTACCTAGAATCTTCCATTACATTGCACAACTAATTACTAATATAATGAAAAAGGAACATTAGAAGTACTGTGCAAACTAAAACAAATTTTATTTTAGCATTATTTAAGAGAATTTCCTTATGGCATTTCTTGAGAAAACTGGATTTATTTTATGTGAAAATTGCTTTTCACATGATTTTCATGTTGTCTTCTTATGAATGAGTAAGTTTCTATACAAAATTCCTCAAGAGTTCAGAAGTACCACTCCATTTTGAAATGTATTTGTTACATTCTAATAACTTTGGAAAGGAATAGGATAATATTGATGGCCATAATAGTGGGAGGCACATTTCACCTTTCGTCCTGAAGAGCTTCGTACCTTGCACACATGGATACTGATATTAATGGCAAACAATCTAAAATGTATCTTGATGGATATAGTTTTGAGGTTCAGAAAATGCTTGTTACAACTGCATTAAAATCCTATTTCAGATGCCCATACCAAGGGGTCCTTTGTGTGGCATATGACATATGAAATGTTTGTTAAAGTTATTGTCTTGTGAATTGTTGTAACTTTAGTATTTCTAAATATTTATTTTTCTTGAAGAGAATAGAGATGGGGTTATTTGTGAAAATGTATATGAGAGTCAGTAAGATGCATAGTAATGAACCTATAGCATAGCAAAGAGTGATAAGCATAAAGTTACACTCTGAGTTCAAATCCAGTCGTCATCAATTAAGCTCAAAACAATTATTAACATATTAGCTATATGTGAAGGTTAATATTAATTATCAACTTTATGGGATCTAGAAAAAAATAACTAATACACTGCAGAAGTCACTTCATTCCATTTCTCAGTGTCTCAGTTTTCCCACCTGCAAAGGGTCTTTATGTTTACTGCAAATTTGTCAGAGAAATTAATGAGATAACATACATGAGCTATTGGCAATATATCCCAGTGGGACAGGTTCAAAAAGCACAACAATCATTGTCACAGGCATATGTGCCTTCTGGCAGTGCCCAATATACATAAAATTCAATCCAATAATGCTAATTGAGAAATGACATCATTATCTGGAGTTCCTCTTAACCACAAATTTCTAAAAATCATATGAAAATGGTATCCTTGTGCAAAACAACATACATTAACAATCCATAGCAGACGATAAACAAATGTAGTAGCCTCAGATGAAATGATACAGTTTCCCATAAGTTTTTTCATACAAAAGTATGTTTATTATCATGGCATCATAATTAATGTAGTGGAACAACTTGGGGTATGAAGATATAAAGGTTTTGGTTGTTTCTGGGATATATGTAGTAAGTAGGCTTACTATTCATCCTGCCTATTATTAACTAACCTCTGACCTTCAAAAATATTTCTTTACTGTCAAAAGTAGTCGTTACCATTTAATTAACAACTACTAAATGCCAAAACAATTATCCTATTCATGTGTACATGCATCCATCTCTGTTCATCTGTGTGTGTTCACATGGATGTATGAGCAAGCTTGCATATGTGTGCATGTGCATGTGACGTTCAAAGGTCAATATCAGATGATGTCTTTTTCAATTGAGTTATCGCCCAAAGAGGTCCCTCAGGTATTCTAGAACAACTCAGACCACTGTCACAATTATAGATTGCTCTCCACAAAATGACAGCAAGATCCCATTGCTGAAGACAACACCTGTATTGAACATGGAGATGCAAAGCCTACGCCTACATAAAGCCCTCCCTTCTACATCCCAGTGCCTTTACTATAGAAAGATACTTTGAATGCTATCAAAAGAGTAACATGAACACCAAGCCAGACACAAACCCCGTATCTACAATCATTTCTTGCCTGCAGGATATGATAGGACAATGGTGGTATAAAGTTTGTGAGACTAACCAACCAATAACTGATGTGATTTAAGGCCCACTTCATGAGATGAAACCCATAACTGACACTGGTTGGGTGGCCAAGAACCTGAGACAGGATACCCCAGAGACCTAGGAGAAAAGAAAATAATACTCTTAAAAGGGGGTTTAATGTAGTGATAAAATAACCCCTAAAACATGATGTTCTGTGACCCTCATAGCTCAGTGCCTTGTTCAGCTGTCACCAAAAAAGCAGATGAGAAGAAATTCAGAGATCCGTAGCCAGACATTATGTCAAGAGTAAGAAATCTTGGAACTCTCATCCCTAAATTGGATTTCTCCATCAAATCCCTCTGCTCAGAGCTCAGTGGACATTTCATAAAAGGGGTGGAGGAGTATAAGAGTCAAAGAGCATAGGGGACACCAAGAAAGCAAGACCCTCTAAATCAAGATAACAAAGTTCATGACCAAAGCAGCACTCACAGGGCCTGCACTGCTCAAAACCAGGTCTTTTGGTTATTTATTATGGTTTTCAGTTTAGTACTTTTAAGAGACATCTTCTGAGCCATCTCTCAAACTCTGTTCTTTTATTAGTATTATTTCAATGTTTTCATTTAAATTCCCTGCTAGATTCCCAAGTGTAAATCCTATATGGTGGCTAGTGCCTGTGATTCTCATACTCTATAGACTTACTAGCACTCTGTAGAGACACTAAGATCATTTTGGCTTATGCTTTTTTCACTTTTTCTCCATCTTCCTCCTTTCCAAGGCTCAAGCTTTTACTTCACCATTCCCATATTGTATACTCTTTATTTTAGCTTGCTGAGTTTGTTTATTGACTATTTCATGCTTGAATAACATGTGATTATTATAACACCCAATTCCTTCCTACCTCTTACCTTACAAGATCACTTTCTAGACAATGAGGAAGCCATGAGATAGTACATCTTTGCTAGGTAATGTCAACAATGTCACCAAATTCCACAGCTTCTTCCAGCACATCTCCCTGTCAGAGTTAGCTTTCTTTCATATTTTGCTACAGATATAATGTAAAATGAAATGTTAAAAAAAATCAGTGTTCACATCTCCACAACAGTTGACAATGGCACTGAATCAAACTAAAATTTTATCTACTTCTATGAACTTTCAGGATAAATTCCTACCTCAAGTACTTAGAAAACAAATCTTTAAAATTAGGCCTATAGTTCAAATTAATTCAATCAGGAAATGTTTATTGAAAAGTCACTTTGAACCAGCATTCTGTCAGTTTTGAATCTCTAAACACAACCAATTTCTCCCTGGAAGAAAAAAACTCCAGTAGAACCCTGACTTGTGGAAGAAGACAGATAGTAATCACACTGGCAGATGGATGAGGAGTCCTGTAGAGGAAGTCTCTGGTGTGGAAAGGAAGCAAGGTAAGGTATGTCCACTGGGAGTGTTGTGGAAGCAGATGAAGGGAGTCGCTAGGCTTCCAAGACTCTGCTGTTTTTGTTTTGTGAGAAAGACCAGGGCTTTGTAGAATTGGAGTACCTTCAATCTCAGGGAGTCACTTGGTAGAGAAAAGACCAAAAGAGAGTGAGTGGTTGTGGAATCAGGAAGAACTGCTAGCAGGGGTTTATCACTACCCAGGAAAAATTTGATACACTTTAAATCAGAAATCAGCTACTACTTTTTCTAAATTCTTTGTTATTGTATAACAAGCCATCCCATGTTTTGAGGAACAAGACACAGCCTATGTATTTTGTACTCAAGAATTAGGACACTTAACTTCTACTGTACTGGCTTCAGCTAAGATGCAAAGGGGAAAGAATGGTAAATCAATGGCTGCATCTTAGAGCGGGCTTCCAGAGGCATCTGCAGTGATAGTGCCGATCCAACATGCATGTTGCTTCTCCTAGTGTCTTGCACAAGAATGCCATTAGGAAGGCTTAAGCAGCCGTCCCCAAGGATATATTTTCTTACTAAGTTATTCATTTACTGCATCCCTCACTTTGTTTAATGGGACAAATCCCCACTTGTCTTGCTATATTCAGATGTGTGTACTGCTTTGAGTTTTCTCACTTCTACTCAAAACAGTTTTTAGCAAAGTCTCCCTCATTATGCTAATAAGTGTTTAAGTAAACTTTTGTGTGTGGATGTATAAATTGTAGCCTCTGAATCGCTGTCATTTATGGGCTCATCCTAACCCTAGCGCAAGCTGATTAGACTCTCTGTATTAATAGAGAAGAAGCACATTCCATTCTAAGTATATGCAAAATAGGAGCTTCTACTATGACATTTTTAAAAAAATAAAAATTGCCAAAACTAGTGTAAAGATGAATCCAAGGAGAACAAAAGAATCTATTAAAAGACATTTTCTATGATTATATTTTCAACTAACACTTGAAGTGAAATCTAAATTGTGCATCTTTTAGATAAAAAGGTTAGTCTTTTCCCTCTTATATTTAATACAGTGCATAACTAAAACTTCAAGATCTTGATCCATCAACTGGATAAGGCATTGCTAGGAGACTTCTTGTCTACTTGACATTGGATGGGACTTTCTGTTTTCTTTGAATCTCATTCGGAGCCACTTTGTTTAATAGCATAACATTTTAAAACAAATTGCGGTATATAATGATGAGGTACCCCTCCCCCAAAGCACACCACTCACAAGCATACACACAAACAAATGCCCTGAAGTAAAGTGGGAGATCTATTTATCACAGTTGCAGTTGCTTCAATTTATTCCAAAAGACTAGTTAAAACCTTTTTAAGTATATGGGGATTAAAAGTACACAAACTCTAGGAAAAATAAAATACTAAACAAGTTCCTTTTGAGGTGCAATTCATTCAAAAAGAGGATTTGAAATTCGATCAAATGTCAATGCCAAGCATTTAATGCTTGAATGACATTAATTAGTTGAATATTGAGCCGAGAGCAAGTGAGGCTCATCCACTGAATATGTACATAAGATTTTCCTATCAAGGGGAACCATAGAAAAATATCTGGAGCGGCAGAATCCTCATATTTACATCCAGGTTTCCATTAACATTTTTCAGAGAAAAACCTTATGCAAATACAAGCCTTCCAACTTAAAAACAAAATGATCATAAAAGTGAGCCCTCTTTTCCTGTGGCCAAGAGCCTTTGCAAAGTACCTGAACCATGGAAGTGTTACAGAAACTATGACTGTAAATTGTCAACTAAGAAAGAGTATTTCAAATACCCTGCAATCCCAGTGCCAGAGCACTTTATATTCTGAGCATTTGACGAGTGATAAGTCCTTGTTTCCCACGCACTTACACATTCTTTCATTGGCTTTCTCTAATTTTTTTTCTTTTCCTGCTTAGGTAATATGAGATCACTGAGTTTTACTCTAAATGCCAGCTTTTTCTTCCAAAAGGAAATTATGAGAAATCATGAGTTGTCTAGAACACCTGTATACTAGCCTACTCCTTCCCTCCCTCCCTCCCTCCCTCTCTCTCTCTCTCTCTCTCTCTCTCTCTCTCTCTCTCTCTCTGTGTGTGTTTGTGTGTCTCTCTGTGTCTCTGTCTCTGTCACTCTGTCTCTGTCTCTGTCACTCTGTCTCTGTCTGTCTCTGTCTCTCTGTCTCTGTCTCTCTCTGTGCATGTGTGTGTGTGTGTGTGTGTGTGTGTACATTCTAGATTCTACAGTCAGTGGACACTTTGTCCCATGAAATTAGTACTCTGAAATTTATTGACAATAGAACCTTCCTACTGCATTTATATAACAGTGGATATATGACAATGATATGAAAAATGATTTGTAAACCATCAAGTACAACCTGGGTACATTGTTCTCATGATGTCAATACTAAAATACTACTAGATGTTTACATGAAAATGTAGGTTTAGAATGGAAATGAAAACATTTCTGCCACAGGATGATAATAGCAACCAAGAGCAAAGCCCTTGGGCATGGGTCATGCTGAGAACAAACCTGTGACATTGCTGTATTTCTTGAGAGAAAATAATAGTTTTATTTTTCTCAGTGTATAAAAAAAGTGAGAAATCTGAGGTAGTGAGAAATTAATGTGCAGTAAAAGTAAGGATTTTAGATGCAAGGCAGCATGCTCTCTGTTGGAGGGAGTGTGAGCTTCATAGATGGGTGAAATGGAACCACTGAGCAAATTGAGTGGGTGGATGCTATAGCTAGTTTTATATTTCAGTTGAAAAGCAGAGAGGAAGAAGAAGGATAGCAGTGGTTTAGTTTCAGCTGCGCTGATAGCTACCATAAGCCAAGTCAACACAAGGAAGTAAGGGTTTATTTTACCTTACACTTTACAATCCATTATCAGGGAATGCCAAAGCAGAAACTCAAGCTGTGACAATACTTGGAGTCAAGAACCTATGCAGAGACTGCAGAAGAGTGTATTTCACTCTCTTGCTCCTCAGGCTTGCTCAGCCTGCTTTCTCCTTCAGCCAAGAACCAAACATAGCACTTTCTACAATGGGTTGGGTCTTCCCAAAACAACCATCAAGAAAGTTCTCCACATATGTGCCCAGGGGTCAACCTGATGGAGGAATTTTTTCATTTGAAGTTCCTTTTTCCCAGGTGACCCTGCCCTGTGTCAAGTTAAAAAACAAACCACCCAGGACCCCATACATGCAAAGCATGTGCTCTACCACTGAGTTACATCCCCACAGAAGTGGATGCTCACAGTCAGCTATTGGATGGGTCACAGGGCCCCCCAATGGAGGAGCTAGAGAAAGTATCCAAGGAGCTAAAGAGATCTGCAACCCTATAGGTGGAACAACATTATGAACTAACCAGTACCCCGGAGCTCTTGACTCTAGCTGCATATGTATCAAAAGATGGCCTAGTCAGCCATCACTGGAAAGAGAGGCCCATTGGACACGCAAACTTTATATGCCCCAGTACAGGGGAACGCCAGGGCCAAAAAAATGGGAATGGGTGGGTAGGGGAGTGGGGGGAGGGTATGGGGGACTTTTGGGATTGCATTGGAAATGTAATTGAGCAAAATATGTAATAAAAATATTAAAAAAAAACCACCACCGCCACCACCACCACCAACAACAACAAAAATTAAACTACAAAGTATAGCCAGCAAGGAAATATTTGAGAGAACAGTTTAGATGATACTTCAGTGGAAGGGAAAATCCTCAAGACTCTGAAATGTAGAACCACATGTAAACAGAAGGTGTAGTTGAGAAACACAGACAAAAGATAAGTGAGCATATTTGGTGGGGTGATTGGGGAGCATATGGAAGCATTTTTCAGCTCAGAACCAAGTTTCTGGATTGCTTCAATAGATAAATCAGAGCACTACAGATCACATTCAAACTAGGCACAAACCGACAAACTTTTCATTGTGAAACTTTTTAATTTAGTGTTAGAAATTATGGGATTGAAAAATCTATCACTTGAGGAGAAATACACACTGAGAGTTGGGTCTATGAGAACAGGATGTAGCAGAAACTTTGAGAGGAAGAGTGGAGAATTAGATGTTGTTAAGACATCAATTGAAGCTTTCAGAGTAGATGAGACTGTCTAGGACAAGCAGAGAGACTAAGCAGCATTTCAAAGATGAACTGTCAGCATATACCGCGTGAACCCTCGTGCATTAACTTGGTTTAATCTTTGTTTCACAGAATCTGACTGTTCCTTATGTACTTCTCTAGATTTGGGGCAATTCTTTCTGCTTCAGTTGAGACACTGGAGTTCTGGGTACCAAAGCAGAACTATTAGGGAAAACATACAGGGCCAATGTAAATACCCCTAAAAATTTGAGATACGACTATCTACTATCTACCTTTTGTTCTTCCTTCTTTACTCTGAAGTACAAAACAGTCACCGAATTGCACAGATAATCATTTTGTGTTGACAAACCTTATAAATCTGATTTTGTGTGTGTGTGTGTGTTAACTTGGTTTTCTTCTTTTTATATAAGTCTTGTTCATACGTATGGACAAACTTTATGAGTCTTTATATAACTACAACTTCACAAAATGTCAGTGTTCACAAACAAAAGAGGGTATTCTCATACATGAATAAAAACTCTGCTCATGAAAAATTTGTACAGCAAGTACCATAATTACATATTTTGGTTTTTTATTAGATATTTTCTTTATTTACATTTCAAATGCTATTCCGAAAGTTCCCTATACCCCCCCACTCCCCTACCCACCCACTCCTACTTCTTGGCCCTGGCGTTCCCCTGTACTGGGGCATATAAAGTTTGCAAGACCTAGGGGCAGACTATCTATAGGATGGAACACAGGGCCCCTAATGGAGGAGCTAGAGAAAGTACCCAAGGAGCTGAAGGAGTCTGCAACCCTATAGGTGAAACAACAATATGAACTAACCAGTACCCCCAGAGCTCATGTCTCTAGCTGATTTTTTTCTTCAGGAGAAAAACCACAGAATGAAAATGCACAGCTAAAATTTTCATGTATACATTTTGAAAATAAGAGTATTAATTAATAATTTATTTACTTATTCATCCTCACATGCATTCAATAAATGAATATGGAGAGCTCTCTTCTACTAAGTACACAGTTGAGAAGTGAAGAAAACCTCATGCTGGTCCTTGAGGCTTTTAAACTCTTACAGAGAAACATTAAATTAAGCCTTAAATATTTCAAATTCAAAAGAAAAGACATCTGCAGATTTTGAGAAGAAAAAGCTATGATATCAAGTAACTTGTCTATGTTTCTTTTTATTTTAAAATGCAGCACTTGCAGGGGTAATGCATTCAATGTACACTAAGACTTGCTGCCTAAGAACTAGTACTGTCGAGCATTGGCTGAGGATATGAATGGGATATCTTTCGAAACTTTTTCATTAGCAATCAATGAAATCTAAGTTAAGTCCCCTAAGACATAGAAGTTCAGCAGCAAAATAGGAATATATCCTTTCATTTGAATATACAGTGAGCCTTTTATGTTATTTTGAATTAATAATGCATATAAAATATCAATATAGATATATATACATATACAGTTAGCCAAAGTTTAATTTTCTATTTCATGAATACTCTTCATATATTCTTAATTAACAGTTCAAAACTCTACCCTTAAAAAAGAGCATCTATTTTTCTTTTTGTCCTCTTGTAATTCTTAAAATTAAGTCAGCCTTTTGCCTCATGATTTTAATTTCTCTTCATTTTCTATTCTTCATCATGAGTGTTGTAAATATGATATTCGAGGCCACATTATTCAGCCAAACATTTAGTAAGTGGTTTTTAAAAACTGATCATATTTAGGATAATAATTAAAATCAGTTATATATCATTTGATCTCTTTTCAATTTTCTAGAATTTTTATCTTTATGTCGTTCTCTTTCACTGCCTCATTCAGGGTTTCACCTGGAGATAGAGCAATCTGAGACTGAGTTCCTATGTGCCTTTCCTCTATAGTCATACATGTGTCAGACTTTAAAAATAAATGACAATGCACTGACAAGTCTAACTGCTCACTGTTTCTGGATTAGAAACACTGATCATTTGTGAAGTTCCAATTATTAGCACTTGAACTCATCTGATGTTTCCTCTATGCTTATTGAAATGCCCATCCAACTTAAATGTTTTATTTGAAAAAAAAAAGAAAGAAAGATAAGTCAAGTTAAAATAAGTCTGCAAATATCTCTGCATTTGACATTTGCACTCACAGTAAAAATAAATTGTACTCTTTATTTTGCCAAAGCATTTTATATAGCAAATATAGAATACTTCCAAACTACATCCAACCCTAGCACTTGCAATATAAACACAAATAAAAAAAAACAGAATTTTATGGCAAAGAAAATATTCCACTGCCATTGTCAAGAACTTCCACCTGGATGCTGCACATCCAAGAGATCAGCATCAGGCAGAGCTGAAAGCATTTTGTAAACAAAGGCTAAGTGCCAGCCCTTAAACCATCTCCGTTTTTATGTCTTTCTGTTGCTGTTGTAAATGCTGTCACTGTGAAGCAGATGAGTCATTGCAATTGTGGAGCCATTTTCATGAGAACGATCAGCAGCAATGATATACTATGAATAATACTGTTGAAATTGATTTGGTTTAAATGCTTAGCAAGATATTTTGCCGTGTCTTGGGCTTCAAAGGGATTGGACTGTAACTGCTGATTGTTCTGCCTTACTGAAACTCTCTTAAGGGTAGAGGCTATTTGAACATCCTGCTTTATCATTCAGCACAATGCCCATCCTTCTTCCTTTGTACAAAATCTGAAGAATTTTCTAAGTGAAACTATCTTTCAATGTATTGTATTCAATGAAATTGGTCACTTAAGAAGGACCATTTTGCTATCTATAGTTCCTAAATTGACATTCAGGGCATATTTATATCTGAAATTTTGTGGAAGAATATGTCTCTAACATTAGTTTCAAAACATCACAAAGACAGCACTGAACATCAGGAATTATAGTCTTCACCTGCCACTTCACTGCTGTCTGGTTGCACAACCCTAGACAAGCTAAATACATTGTGAATTGTTTTCATTTGATCAAATGGCATGAGTCTGACATCAAAACCACATGAATAGATTCTCCTCTAAATACTTGTATCCTCCTGCAACTCCAGAGAAGTTCTAGAGAATTTACCAAAGTATGACTGCTGCTTTGGTAGCTTAACACACACACACACACACACACACACACACACACGAGTGCACATGCAACATAATGCCACTGCTGTATACATCTAAGGAGAACTTTGCCTCTAAAAGGCTCTGACACTTTCTCAGACGTGAGCTTGAGAACCTCAGCCTGTGTTTTAAATGAGTTCTTGGGAGACGGTTTCCAGTGGAAGGTTGCTGTTTGTTCTATCTGCTGCATTCATAATGTAGGCTGACAAGGGAAGGGGGAAAAAAAAAAGACCATCAAACGAAAAAAACATTAGCAGTGAAGGTAGACAGGCCATGCAAACGAGAGCTCAATTACAGAAGAGCTGTCTCCAGGAGCCCAGAGTCATGCTCTTTAACATTCTAAGTGATTGGTTTGTGCAGTGAACCAAACCTGAGCAGTTCCAATGTTTGAAAATGCAATGACTTAAATAGAAATACTAATACACCCTTCAAGGTCATGGAACAGTTCCTTGGCCTTCAGAAACGTGTAACTTCTGGGGGCTCATGTAGGTCGATCTGATGAACCCTTCTAACCTTAAGATGCAACTTGCTCTTTTCACTGCATTAAAATATGTTAATATCAGCTTTGGAATCAAATTGATTCATTTTCAAAATCTGCCTTTTATAAACTTCCTTTTCATTTGCAGAATTACTGAGAAGTTATTCTAAATTACCATATTTTCCTAACTGAATACAATTAGGCAAAGGATAAGAGGACAGAAAGGTCATCAAAACAAGAGACTCTGAGAGAAATCTAAGAATAGCTATTCATTGCTAATGAGAACCTAAATTTAATTTAAACTGAGGCCTAAAAAATGTATAATGACTAAGAAATAGGCTTTATGCCTCAGAAACATGCTCTGGAAATTCACTTTCTAGGTTGTTTCTAATAATGTTAGTGTAAGATGAAGGTGATATTTTTGTATGTTTATTGTGTTTTGGTTTGTACTTTTTATTTATTTACTTTTTTTTTTTACAATCTACAAGGAATTACATTTCCAAGATTTCTACTTTGACCTTGAAGGGTAGGATATTGAAGTTTATTTCTATAACAGGCCACAGGAAATGTAGTCAATACAGTTCCTAACTCACAAACTCTACAACCAATCATGCATATATATATGTGTGTGTGTGTGTGTGTGTGTGTGTGTGTGTGAGTGTGTAATACTAACACTTATCCAATACAACTGATTGCTACATTTTGCTTATACATATCATTTATGATCAAGACTCTTTTTTAGAAAACAAGAATTTGTTAAACCTTTTATGTTCCTAGTAACATTATCTTTTTCAACTATAATTTAACGTATTATAAATAGAAAAGATGTACAAATATGAATTCATAACTATGCCATCTTGTATATAATTATGAGTAAGATGGGATTTCACATGAATATGAAGAAAACCATTCAAAATAAGCAGGCCAAAGAAATAGAGGAAAGATAGATAAGCATTAGTTAGATGGCTCATGCTTGTCTGTATAAAATAGCACAGTGTTAAAAAAACAATGAATAAATAATAACATAAGCTAAGTTGCAGTCTATCAGTGGTCACAGTGAGGATTCTTACATTATTGTGTGTGAGGTAAAAGGGTTTGTGGGAAGGTTTGTTCATTTGTTTGTTTGCTTACTTGCTTGTTTGATCACTTTTATGAGTGTACCTTCCAAACAAACCACAACTGGGGACAACGAGATGTGCAGTGCATGTAATGCACTTGGTATGGAAGCCTAGCAACCTAAGATCAATCGCTGGGACACATGTGGTTGACAGAGACAGAGCCAAATCCTTAAAGTAAAATCCCTCTGACTTACACACACACACACACACACACACACACACACACACACACACACACACACACACACCAGGAAGCATGCATTCTTATACTCATGCACAAAATAATAATAATTTAAAATTTTTTTTAAAAATCTGTTTTAAAACTGCATTAATTTTTAACCACAGAAATATCCAGGATAAGACGCTCACACTCTTACTGGCTACAACAAATGACCAAAATCACATGGAATTGTTTTGAATTTTATTAGCACTATTAATTATATGTACCGACCGACTTGTGGAGTATTTGAAAAAAACAAGTTAAACTCTTATAAATTAAGAATAATACAATGAAGGGATGAAAAAGTTAACTCTGTAATAGAGTCCCCAGTACCACAGCACAAGAAAGAGGAGAGAGGTGAAGGAGCAACAGGAGGGAAAGGGGAATGGGTGACTCATTGCTAGAACCCCTGCATCTGCTGGAGATGAAGTGCTTCTGGGAAGAAAACAAGTGTTTTAAATACAAACTTCTTCATGCTTATTCCCAGGAATCTTAAAAGTAACACTTTCTGTGCCCTTTTTATTTGGCATAACCCTTCTAAAAGAGATCTCATCCGTTTGTATGGAAAAAAAAAGATTTAATCAAGTTTGTGATTGGTTTTGTTTTGATTTGATCTCCTTCTTCTTGTTGGCATCGAGTCCCCCATACTTCATGCTTGTCTCAGTGGCCTGTGAAAGGGAAGGTGGCCTCCAGCTTCAGATTCTCAGGCATGACCCCCTAGCTGGTTGAGGTGATGTTTCAGGCAGAACCAGAGCTTTGTGCTTGGTCTCAGCACTCCACCATCTGACTGAGGGCTCTGGCGCCTGAAGTGCTTTGGAGAGTTGATTATTGACGCACTTTGCCATCTCATTAATTATTCTTTGAACCATATTTGCTCACTGATGGGACAATTATTTTTTGACTTGTTTTTCTAGCAATTTGAACACTGTCATTTTGTGGTCTTTGACTTGGGCCCATAGAAGCAGCACGTATAACATTATGACTGTGCAAGAATTTTTTTATTTTTATTTTTAATATTTTTTAATTATGTATTTTCCTCAATTACATTTCCAATGCTATCCCAAAAGTCCCCCATACCCTCCCCCCCACTTCCCTATCCACCCATTCCCATTTTTTTGGCCCTGGCGTTCCCCTGTACTGGGGTATATAAAGTTTGTGTGTCCAATGGGCCTCTCTTTCCAGTGATGGCCGACTAGGTCATCTTTTGATACATATGCAGCTAGAGTCAAGAGCTCCGGGGTACTGGTTAGTTCATAATGTTGTTCCACCTATAGGGTTGCAGATCCCTTTGTGCAAGATTTTTAATGCAGTCAACAGACAGTTTAGATTTCTCAAACTTTTCCCTTAAATCTTAGAAATACATGATGCCATTCAACTGTGTCCTTATTCCTCATTCTGAAATATTTACTTAATTTTAAAAGTGCATATTTTTTTTGCTAGAAAACTGTGTGTGAAAAGAGTATTCCCATTAGAAAGTATTAATTGACAAAGCCAGTTCCCATCAATGACACAATAGCTAGGAGTTTCAGCTATGCTAATACACATGGCAGTATATTTCACTTTGCAGCACTAAGCACTGTTCAGCTTCTACCCAAGTTACTAGGACTATGTTTAATTTTAATCCCAACTTCCTTAAAGTAGTGTATCCAATCTGCCCACTCCCTAAAAGTCAAACAAAACAAAGGCCCATCACAGGAGAATTCTATATTCATTAAACAGTGACACTTGCTGCGCATCGTCCTTTCAGTGTTTACTGTGAACTGTCAGTACACTATGTTCCATCTTGGTTAGTTATTCTACCTAAGACCTTCATTCTGTGTGTTGCCTCTAACTGCATTTATCAGAAATTAACTTTATCTCTGGCTAGGATCATCTTTAGCAACATTCTAAAGGACAATAAAAAATCTCATACTTTTAAAGATAACAAAAGAACTTCTAACCTCACTTCCAGCTTGCCTCCTGCTTTCTCCTCATGAGAACATGCTAGATCACTTGTTATAATTCTGTCTCTTTTCTGACCTCTAAACTCCCTGGGGCCTCCAGTCTCTTGAGTGATAGGTGCATCATCACTGAATGAACACAGAACTGGCAGTTCTCTGATGTATGTGTGTTGGGGGCCTCATATCAGCTGGGGTATGCTGCCTGGTTGGTGTTCCAATACCTGAGAGATCTTGGGGGTCCAGATTAATTGACACTGCTGGTCCTCCTACAGGATCACCCTTCTCAGCTTCTTTCAGCCTTCTCAATTCACCAAAGGGGATCAGCTGCTTCAGTCCATTGGTTGGGTGCAAATATCTGCATCTGTTTCTTTCAGCTGCTTATTGGGTCTTTTGGAGGGCAGTCATGATAGGTCCCTTTTTGTGAGTGCTCCATAGCCTCGGTAATAGTGTCAGACCTTGGGACCTCCTGTTGAGCTGAATCTCACTTTGGGCCTGTCTCTGAACCTTCTTTTCCCCAGGCTCCTCTCCATTTCCATCCCTGTAATTCTTTTAGACTGGAACAATTATGGGTCAGAGTTGTGACTGTGGGATGGCAACCCTATCCCTCAGTTGATGACCTGTCTTCCTGCTGGAGGTGGGCTCTATAAGTTCCCTCTTCCCAATGTAGGACGTTTCATCTAAGGTTCCTCCCTTTGAGTCCTGAGAGTCTTTTATCTCCCAGGGTTCTGGTGTATTCTGGAGGGTCCCCCCAACCTCCTATCTCCTGAGGTTGCCTGTTTCCATTCTCTCTGCTGGCCCTGAAGCCTTCAGTCTTTTGCTCTCACCCAATACCAGATTAGCTTACCCTCTACCCCAATCACCCCCCACCCCTGCCACTTTCCTTCTCAGGTCCTTCCCTCCCTCCCTCCCCACTTGTGATAGCTTTCTTCTCTCTCCCAAGTGAAGGTTTTTTTTTTTTTTTACCACAGTCAATATAATTTAAAAGAATTCCTATATTGCCCATGTATCAGTTTCTCAGTTTCCTTCCTGGACTAGCAACTCATTGATTTGGAAGTATCTTTTAGCTCTGCTTCTTTCTGTGAGTTGATCTCTACCTGAGCTCTCGTTCATAGCTTCCCATGCCAGATGTTTATCCTCCCAGCATCCACAT